>NW_024070189.1:6460799-6718895 GCF_014754425.2 Oryx dammah
TAACCACCATTCAGTTCTGTGCTTAACCACCATTCAGTTCTGTGCTTCTGTGAGTTTGACTTATTTAGATTTCACATTTAAGTGAGATAGTGCAGTATTTGTCTTTTTGTGTCTGGCACATTTCACCTAGCATATTGTTCTCCCAGGCTTCCCAGATGGCGTTAGTGGTAAAGAACCCATCTGCCAGTGCAGGAGACATAAGAGACACGGGTTTGATCCCTTTGAGAAGATCCCCTGGAGGAGGACATGGTGACCCACTCCAGTATTCTTGCCTGGAGAATCCCCATGGGCAGAGGAACCTGGTGGGCTACAGTCCATACGGTCGCAAAGAGTCAGACACAACTGAAGTGACTTAGCCCTTGTGCACAATGTCCTTCCAGTTCCCTCCTGAAACAGTGCTTCCCAATCTCTTTTGCATTATAGCACACGAACATGAAAAACAATGCTTTTGTTGCACACTCAGTAAACTGGAGGAAATATAAGGCCGTGTATATAGGGCATAGTACAAAATATATTATATTATGAAATTATTACTAAATTATAGCATATTAAAAAGTAAAATTGAAGAATATTTAAAATATGTTTTAATGAATTTGTATAAAGCTTTCAAATAAAATATTCTAAAGGGGGGAAAAAGGGGTTAGGTTTCTAGATGTGTGGACAAGTTTTTTCTAGGGAGACACTAGTGGCTTGGTTTTATTGTCATATGAGCCAAAGAGAAAAGGCAGAGGAAGTGCCCATCAGCTCTCTAGGATGCTAGAGAGGATCAGTCAGCCTTTGGAAGCCAGACCCTCAGGCCATAATTTATAAAGCTTGCAGTCAAACCCCCTTCAGGAAAAAAAAAGGGGGGAAGGTGGGGAGTGGCCATTTGTGTCCGCTCCTTCTGGCCTAAGCACAAGTAGGAATTGCCATGGTGAGTACTTACATGTCCCTTAAGAGCTGCTTCTGTGGGGCTCAGAGTATAAGCCCTGTTGGCTTTTGGAGCCTGATGGTTTGGGAGCCCATTTCTTGGGTGGGATTCCTAAAAGTTCAGGTACTCGATGTGTGGTCCATCCCTTCCATCCTCTGAGGTCATCTGGGAGTTGCAGCTCCCCTCCTGATTTTGTGGTGTTGTGCCAGGGTTAAGGTTTATGGCAAGAGTGTGTTTCAGCCTTTCCCACCCATTTCAGTGTGGATATTTTCTCTTTTGCTCAGTGGTGGGGAGACACTCAGCTGTTTTCCGGGCTTTCTCTCAGAAGGAACTGCTCTGTTTGTAGCTGCATATCCATGGGAAGAGAGAAGTTCAGTAGATTCAGTATATCCATTCGGTACATCCAGATTCAATATATACGTGGGAAGAGGGAAGTTCAGAAGCCTCCTTTGTATCATCTGGTCCTGACATCAGAATCATTATTTGCTTATTGCTTGACATCTGTTAGTTGTCATGATGGAATGTTTATAACTAAGCCTGCTTCCATATATTCATGGTGTAACTAAGCACTTACAGCACATAGTGTATACAGCCAACTCTGTGTTGGGCATTGGGGATTGGGAAATACTAAAACAAGGTCCTGGACCTGAAGTAATAATTAGGATCTAAAATACATAGGTTTGCAATGCGTTAAAGTTAATGCTGCAGTAGAAGAGTGCCTTCTAAGCGTGCACAAAGATGATCTCTTTAACTGCAACGAGGGATAGGAGATACCGCAGAAGTCTGTATGGAGAAAAGAACATCTGGCCTTACTTGGGAAATGCACTCAGCGAACGCTAAGGAATTATAGACAACGTAGGACGCATCGTAGAATGGAGAAAAGGATGAAACACACAGAGAACAGAAATCTGTCAAGACTTGGAGCATTCCATGTGTACTGGAGAGTGAAGGGGAATGGACAGACAAGGTACGGGTCTTATTGACCTCTGTGTTGTACTGAAGGGTCCCTTTAGCGCTTTAGCACACAGGCGATGTGGGATTATGAAAGTCCTCTAACACTGGCAATGCCACACTTTCCTAGCCCCAGTTCGGTAAAAGCAGCAGGCTTTCCTGATTGCCAAATCAATTCACAGGTGCTGTCATGAGAGCGGATTCACTTTTCTCACTGTCTCCTCTTTTTAAGAGTCAGACCTTGTTGAAATAACAGGAAATAGAGGAGGCAAAACTAGCTCTATTTTTCTCAGTGATTTACACCGAGCTAGGGCAGGGTAAGTGGCAGAAACAAGCCTGGAGTCCGCATACCTCCTTGAATATGCATGCTTCAATGTACAGTTGGATAGGGCAGCAAATGATTATCTCTTTTGATTACACTCATGTTCCCATATAATGTTTCTCACTCATAAAATAATCTTTAAATCAGATTCAGGCATACTGATATGTTAGTGAGAATAGTCATTTTAGGGAAGGCAAAACTCTTCATGTAAATCAAGGAAATAAGACCAGTTGCTACTCATGATTGTGATTTACATGAAAGGGAAATGTTGAAGACAGGTAGGACCAGCCATCAGCTTGGGAACCATATAGGTAAAGGTCAAGGAAAAAAAAAATGATGAAGGGACTTGTAAGGAAGAGAAAGACACTAGATTCCTCAGACACAGGTAGACTAGAAAAAGAATATCTATGAAGTTTGGTGTTGAATGTTAATATTTTACCATTTTTGAACATTTAATTAATATTTTAAATGTTAATGTTTTCTGAATAAGCAGTCATTTATCTCCTGTATGGAAAATTTAGATAGTACATGATAGCAGCATAAAAATCATCTTACCATCCATAGAAAACCTTGTGGATATTTTGTAAAATTTAAGTCTTCTCTCTAATCCTCTATTTTAAAGCTCTTTTCTATATTTAATATTAAAAAAGAAGTAAACCCTGTACATTTTATGAGAGCAGGTCTATCTTTTTCCAGTTCCTGCCTATCAGTGGTAATGTCTAAAGCCATGGTAGAGACCCTTGGCTGAACTCTGAGAAAGAAAGTTCTGGAACGTTCACAAAATCACTGATGAGGATGCGTTTTGGAATATCTGAAGCAGTGGGCCAGGATGTACCAGGCTCTGAGCATTGTCGAAAGTATTCATTAAGATTCATGCTAGGCAACCGGCACCTGGTTTGGTGTTCACATGTAGCTGTGTTGTCAGGCGTCTTTTAAAAACTCTGCACGCTTAAGAGCCAAGGGGGCTTCCCCAGTGGAATGATTTACAACCGGAGGGAAAAGTGAACCCATCTGAACCATGTGAAGAGAAAGCTTGTGCCTAACCTCTCAAACCTTCAACTAGTGTGTGTGTATTATGAACTGAATCATGTCCCTCACAATTTATATGTTAAAATCCTAACCCTTAGTACCCTAGAAGGTGGCTGCACTTGAAGATGTGCGTGTGTGTGTGTGTGTGTGTGTGTGTAGTCGTGTCCAACTCTTTGTGACCCCATAGACTGTAGCCCACCGGGCTCCTCTGTTCATGAAATGCTCCAGGCAAGCCTTTAAAGGTGTAACTAACATTAATTAAGGTTATGGGAATGAATCCTAAACCAGTAAGGCCAATGTAAGGACATAAGAAGTAAAACAGACACCAGGGGTGTGTGCACACAGAAAAAATAGCTCCACGAAGGCATCTGGAGAATATAGCCATTGGCAAGGCAATGAAAGAGACTAGGAAAAACAAATTTTGGCTGCACTTTGATCTTGAACTTCCTACTTCCAGAGCTGTAAGAAAATAAATTTCTGTTGTTTAAGTCACCTAGTTTACAGCATTTTGTTATGGCAGTCGTAGCAAGGTAATATGATATTATTCTCGCTCCTGCTTCACTGTATCCTTTGTAATGAACTTTTCACAACCTGTTCAGTTGTCTGAGTCATTCATGTGAGTCACTTTAACTAGTGGGAGTCATGGGGTCCTGAACAGTAAATTTTTCACTTTTTGTTTGTTTTAAACCATTTGGTACTTTATGTATCAATATATTTTCTCTACCTTCCATCATGTGCCTAAGCTTCACATTTAGCCCTTTTTCTGTTTGTGAAATGTAAAATTTTATCCAATATTTTACTATGATAAAGGACAAGCTGACAAAGAGTTTTAAAATGTTACTATCATTTCACATCTCTCATTATTTTCTTAAGATATGGTTCTAGATGTTTTTTACTATGATCAAAGAATACACATATATTAAGGATCTTGGAACACAGCGATTCTTGTCTATTGTTAATTAACAGATGCATTAGTAATAAATGGGCTTCCCTTGTGTCTCAGCTGGTGCAGAATTAGCCTGCAATGTGGGGGACCTGTGTTCCATCCCTGAGTTAGGAAGATCCCCTGGAGAAGGGAAAGGCTACCAACTCCAGTACTCTGGCATGAAGAATTCCATGGACAGTATAGTCCATGGGGTCGCAAAGAGTCAGACACGACTGAATAACTTTCACTTTCACTTTTAGTAATAAATGATCCTATTATCTTCTATAGCACTGGCTATAGAACGTCCAGTTAGCATTGGCTGCTAACCAGATTGTACCCTTATTTTTGAACCAGCACTAGCGTGTATATAGTAGTACCCATTTTTCAATAACCAAAAGTTTGTTCATTGATTCATCATATTTTTCTATCATTTTTGTTTGGTCTCATTTAAAAATCTTTCATTTACTTTATGGTAGGTAACTTTTTAAGCTAAAATATGTATATTTTATTGGAAAATAATGTTTTGAAAATGTATATATATTACAGTTTTGCTAATTTCTGTTCCATAAATTTGCATTGCCAGGTATTGAACATACAGTTTTTTCCTTAATGTCCTTTTGCTTCAACTCGTTCCTTAGTTTTCAGTGTGATTATTTTTCCCTTAATGAAACATCAGATTAGAGTGATGGAGTGGGAAAACTGGATGCCTTCTTTGCTGTTCCTTGATTTTAAATTCCACTTAATAAATCTGAAGCTTTTCAAAATTCCTCTGCATCTATGAATCACATTTTGTTGTAGATGTATGCTTTTCTCCAATCTTTTGCTTTCTAGGAATTCTCAATTCATATATATCAATTTACAGATAAATATACTTCTGTTCTTTATAAATACTAAGATCAACTTTACTCAGTAGATAGGTAAATCAATATATATATAGATATATATTGAGACTTGGACAGCAGAAGATTTGTGTAATACGTGGTGAATAGTCTTTAATTAAATATTTAGTTCCCTTTTTAGGTTCTGTGTTTACATAATGAAACATTCCTTATATATAAAAAATATTCCTGATTTTTAACATAAAGCACACATGGAAAAGTTTGTCACTTTTTAAAAATCAACATCCTTATAATTAAAAATTATTAAAAAGAAAAATGAGTAGAAACAAGGAAACATTTATTATTTTAGTGATTACAGCTTTGTTACTAAACTCATTAAAATGTTTCTTTCCCACTTTTAATTTATGATTGTTTATGAAACTAGATTTAGTCAGCCTATGTTGTGTATAAAATGTACCATGTGTTTCTCCTGTAATGAGAAGCTTCTATGTAAATATTTTAAAATACAAAATCCCATCTTCAGAGTACTGTCAACATCATTTGACCTGGATACTACAAGTGGCTAAATGAAAGCCTCAGTTTTTTCAGGCAGAATAATAAATATAATGGACCCAAAAATACAAACCTTGTAGTACAAAAGTTAAATTAATATTGTTAGGTCATGGATATGTGTCTTCAAATCTTTCTGTGGGTGTGTGGAACAAGGAAAATCAATTTTCAAAAAATGAGTCAAAACAACAAAATTAAAAATATCAGAAATGAATTCTTGGCTTCCATTAAATTAATTCTCTTTTTTTAAAATCTGCATCAGTTCAGTTCAGTTCAGTTCAGTCGCTCAGTCGTGTCCGACTCTTTGTGACCCCATGAATCGCAGCACACCAGGCCTCCCTGTTCATCACCATCTCCCGGAGTTCACTCAGACTCACGTCCATCGAGTCCGTGATGCCATCCAGCCATCTCATCCTCGAACGTCCCCTTCTCCTCCTGCCCCCAATCCCTCCCAGCAGCAGAGTCTTTTCCAATGAGTCAACTCTTCACATGAGGTGGCCAAAGTACTGGAGTTTCAGCTTTAGCATCATTCCCTCCAAAGAAATCCCAGGGTTGGTCTCCTTCAGAATGGACTGGTTGGATCTCCTTGCAGTCCAAGGGACTCTCAAGAGTCTTCTCCAACACCACAGTTCAAAAGCATCAATTCTTCGGCGCTCAGCCTTCTTCACAGTCCAACTCTCACATCCATACATGACCACAGGAAAAACCATACCCTTGACTAGACGGACCTTAGTCGGCAAAGTAATGTCTCTGCTTTTGAATATGCTATCTAGTTTGGTCATAACTTTTCTTCCAAGGATTAAGCGTCTTTTAACTTCATGGCTGCAATCACCATCTGCAGTGATTTTGGAGCCCAAAAAATAAAGTCTGACACTGTTTCCACTGTTTCCCCATCTATTTCTCATGAAGTGATGGGACCAGATGCCATGATCTTCATTTTCTGAATGTTGAGCTTTAAGCCAACTTTTTCACTCTCCTCTTTCACTTTCATCAAGAGGCTTTTTAGCTCCTATTCACTTTCTGCCATAAGGGTGGTGTCATCTGCATATCTGAGGTTATTGATGTTTCTCCCAGCAATCTTGATTCCAGCTTGTGTTTCTTCCAGTCCAGCGTTTCTCATGATGTACTCTGCATATAAGTTAAATAAGCAGGGTGACAATATACAGCCTTGACGTACTCCTTTTAGTGAATAGAAAATAGAAACTTGGTTCTTATTACACATTTAAATCATTAGGCTTTATGGCAAAATTTATAAAAATTTATTTTAAAAATCTATTTTTTTTAGGATTCAGTCTTACTTTATTGAGAACTGCTAACATTGAATTACTAAAGTGAAGCCAATAATAAAAGTCCATCTTAATTAGAAGAATAATAAATCAAAGAAAATTATTGTTTACTTCAAAAACTTAGATTTTGATATTTTTGAGTTTTGGATGACTAGTCAACTTATGAAATATTGTTATTTTTCTTTTACCCTTTCTGGTCATATATCTAAACTGTAGCATTTTCTACATTTTGCCATGATTGGTGTTTAACAAAGGATGTTTTATTTTCTGTATATAAGAGCAAATGCTTTAATAAATGAGAAGGCTCTTATACTTTCAGCTAAAAGTTATTTAGATTACTTAAATAACTTCTGAATTTAAAGTAAACTCTGGGTGATGGTAGTAAATTTGATTTTTCTCAATTATTCTTCCTATGAATTTATTAAATAATTATTTTCCATGATATTTGAAGCAATCCTTTAGATCCTAAGTATAAAAAAGAAGAGTTAAAGACACAATCTTCAAACTTGAAGGAATATCATTGCTGGTGAAGGTTGAGTCATTGCCTTTTTCATGTATAATATTTGTCAACTTCCATTTATGAGCCCTATTTTTATCTTTCTCTCTCTCAGTTTTATTCACACAAATATCCTAGTTGGCAAAATTTCATAAAAGAATACGGAACTAGTTTTTAAAAGGCAACATGAAAAGTATAATTACATAACTCTGAAACCATTTATATTGATTATACTGGTCCATTATTAATCAACCAATTGCTGTTTATTGGCACCTTATATCTTTGAGAGATGGGAATACCAGACCACCTGACCTGCCTCTTGAAAAATCTGTATGCAGGTCAGGAAGCAACAGTTAGAACTGAACATGGAACAACAGACTGGTTCCAAATAGGAAAAGGAATACATCAAAGCTGTATATTGTCACCCTGCTTATTTAACTTATATGCAGAGTACATCATGAGAAACGCTGGGCTGGAAGAAACACAAACTGGAATCAAGATTGCTGGGAGAAATATCAGTAACCTCAGATATGCAGATGACACCACCCTTATGGCAGAAAGTGAAGAGGAACTAAAAAGCTTCTTGATGAAAGTGACAGAGGAGAGAGAAAAAGTTGGCTTAAAGCTCAACATTCAGAAAACAAAGATCATGGCATCTGGTCCTATCACTTCATGGGAAATAGATGGGGAAACAGTGGAAACAGTGTCAGACTTTATTTTTTGGGCTCCAAAATCACTGCAGATGGTGACTGCAGCCTAGATAGCATATTCAAAAGCAGAGACATTACTTTGCCAACTAAGTTCCGTCTAGTCAAGGGTATGGTTTTTCCAGTGGTCATGTATGGATGTGAGAGTTGGACTGTGAAGAAGGCTGAGCACCGAAGAATTGATGCTTTTGAACTGTGATGTTTGAGAAGACTCTTGAGGGTCCCTTGGACTGCAAGGAGATCCAACCAGTCCATTCTGAAGGAGATCAACCCTGGGATTTCTTTGGAGGGAATGATGCTAAAGCTGAAACTCCAGTACTTTGGCCACCTCATGTGAAGAGTTGACTCATTAGAAAAGACTCTGCTGCTGGGAGGGATTGGGGGCAGGAGGAGAAGGGGACGTTCGAGGATGAGATGGCTGGATGGCATCACGGACTTGATGGACACGAGTCTGAGTGAACTCCGGGAGTTGGTGATGGACAGGGAGGCCTGGTGTGCTGCGACTCATGGGGTCGCAAAGAGTCGGACATGACTGAGTGAGTGAACTGAACTGAACTGTATCTTTGAGAGAGAAAATCTCTGCAACATTAATGAGTTAAGGAGTTGAATTTTTGGCATTTTGCCTACAGTTGTGTAAGTATCAGTGGTTGTGATCGTGATCATTTTACACTTTTAAGAATAGTTAAGGCAGAACAAATTTTCAGATCTTTTTGCTCAGGGAAATATTTGGCAGACGATGAGAAGAATGTACAAATGAGAAACCAGGTATAAAGCTGAATACTTCAGAAGACGAGGTCATTAAAGGCAACATAAAATTAAAAGAAGAAAGATGCAGTAACAGTTTCCTTGGAGAAAATAGTCACCTTCTGCTGTTACTGTGTTTGTGCTTCTAAACATATGTATTAGTTACACAAACTCATTGACTGATATTATCCAGTGATTCTCTACTTTTCAAGACTGTGGCAAAAATTGTTAACGTGTGTTCATGTGTATCTGTATACTCTTGATGTGAAGGTATCAAAGATGTCCTGATATGTATTTGAACTCACTGCACTTATATGAGTTAGATGCTTTTCTACCATAAATTGCAAATAGAGCCTCACAACCTTGAGTGTCTGTTTGCCTCAAGACTCCCTGGAGAGCCGGCTCCTGTGTCTACTGAGGAAGGGTCAGGTGGATGCACCAGGTGGGGCCCTCAGAGGGACTCTCGGCTTTGGGGAGGTGGCTCTGGAAGCCCAGGCCTGCAGCTCTCAGCCAGGAAGCCTTGAACTCAGGCCTGCTTTGTCAAGATGCATGCTCTCTCCCCAGGAGACCCTCCTCCTGCAATGCTCTCCAGGTCTGCCCATGGGAGCCATCAGGCTGGTCCCCCCACAGAGCAGGGATCGAGTGCCTGTCCTGGGTGGCCTTGGAGCCATGTGCAGAGCTGGCTGGCCCAGGTAAGTGTCTGTTTCTGTAGCCAGGAGTGTCGTGAGCAGGAGTGTGCTTTGGAAACGGCTCTGTGGTTTCAGAGGACTTCCCAGATGGTGATGGTGGTAAAGAGTTTACCTGCCAATGCAGGAGACATGAGCAACATGGGTTTGATCCCTGGGTCAGGAAGACCCCCTGCAGAAGGAAATGGGGACTTCCCTAGTGGCTCAGATGGTAGAGCGTCTACCTGCAATGCAGGAGACATGGGTTCAATCCCTGGGTCAGGAAGATCCCCTGGAAAGGAAAACGGCAACCCACTCCAGTATTCTTGCCTGGGAAATCCCATGGAAGAGGAGCCTGGCTGGGTATAGTTCATGGGGTCGTAAAGAGTTGGACATGACTAAGCAACTAACATACACACACACCCCAAGTGATGTTTTTCTGTCGGTTGTGGTACCACCACATTTGTAAAAACCTGTTAGGGCTCTCCAGAGAAAGAGAGACAAGGAGAACTGTGGGGATGTGTGTATGTTTATATGTATGTGTATATACACATGTATGCAATTGGTTTATATGTTGTGGGGGTTGGCAAGTCCAAAATTCTCAGAGCCAGCTGGTGGGCTAGAGATCCAGGGGAGAGTTGATATTGTAGCTCAGTCTCAGGGCAGAATTCTTTCTTTCTCAGAAGAGGTCAGTCTTTTTGTTCTGTTAAAGTCATCAACGGATTGAATGAGGTCCACCCATATGGAAGATGATCTGCTTTACTCAAAGTACTGATTTAAATGTTAA
This sequence comes from Oryx dammah, assembly GCF_014754425.2. Lineage (NCBI taxonomy): Eukaryota > Metazoa > Chordata > Mammalia > Artiodactyla > Bovidae > Oryx > Oryx dammah. The sequence goes on from NW_024070189.1 coordinate 6,471,010, forward strand.
TATCATCTAAACAGTATCTTCAGAGTGACATTTAGACTGGCCAAGTTGACACACAGACACACTCACGGGTGCTGAGCAATCTCCTAACTTCTGGTTTTCAAATGCAACGGGAGGAATGAAGAACCATTTTGATGAAGTGATTTTATTCTTCCCGTAAATTTTCTTTGACACCGCGTTGAATATGTTTGCTAGGAGAGAGAATGAGTCACAAGTTTCTTTAGTTAGAATATTTGCAGGAAAATATTTGCAATAATGAAACAAACACAAAAATACACAGTTCATTTTTTCTTCATGGATTTATTACCAACCATTCAGCATTTACTCGTAACCCAGAAAGATGCTAGTCAAAATTCCCATTTATAGAATGTATTTCCCAGTCTATTCTGGAAGATGCCACATAACCAGACATAACTTACATGGCTTTGCCTGATTATTAATACTAAAATATCCATTGGGTCTAGAATGGTGTGGCAAATGGTAAGAACTTTTACTTTAAGAACCAAAGTAGGAATTAATCAAAGAATAAGGAAATGAATACAGCACTGTTCAAGCCTGCATTCTTGTTCTGAGCTTCAACAATGTTATATAATTATGGAGAGGCAGTCTGCTGCCCATCATTTTCTCTTATATTTTCAAGTTTTATATTTTTTGCGCTACCATTTCTGTCTACTTAAAGTATATCCTACTTGATTAATTTTCTCCAAATCCTTGTTCCTTTTATTCTATTTCCCCAGGCAAGAAAAATGAACCTTTCCTGATGCTTTTTCAAGTAAAACCTACTGCCTCCATTGATTCTAAAATGCACTTTATACAAACGGCAACAAGTGGAGTAGTTAAGCAAAAACATGGGACTCTTCTTTAAGTATCTGGTAGACATTTTAGGAGCTTTCAAATACTCAATTACTGCGTTGTTAACTGTGAATTGCAGCCTGAGACAACAGGAATGTGCACAAACATCTAGTCTGATGAAAGCGATTTCCATTCGTTAAGAAATCCTCTGAAATGGTTTTCCCCAAGACCAGGTACTCCTGACAGTGTGGCTAACAAATTGCATGATCCTCACCATTATTTTCATGAACTTAATTGACCATTTTAGGAAAGAAATGGCCCTTTATGATAACAACACGATAAAAGCTGGTAATTGACTGAAATGCTGGAGCACAGCTAGCTAAAACCACTTTCCACTAATGGAGACCTGAACGAAAGCCCTGCAAGTTTCAGCCAATTGCAGAGAAGGTCACAAGATCTTTTTTAATTCTTCTTTTTGAAACTTGCCAGAAGAAAAAAAGAAGTTTTGATGATACATCAACTTGAAAAAGGTATGAGAGGGAAAAGATTACATCAAAAATTGTTTTGTAGAGCAACTGATTATCTTCCACCATGCATGATGTATTATGGAAAATTGATATTATTTTAAAAGCTTTTTTCCCCCAGTATTATTAGGCTGTCAACAGAAGTTATTTCATGTGAATAAGACTAAGAGGATCTATTAGTATTTCCAGAAGTTGGTAACAAAAATAATCCATGAAATACAGCACTGATAATCTAAGTCAAATAATCATGGATTTTTTTTTAAACAGAAGGTCTTATAAATTATTAAAGATTTTATATTTTTGTCCAAAAATAATTTAAGGTAAAATTTTAAATTATCTATATAAACTAATTTTAAAATACAATAATTGCCATACATGTCATTACTTTACATTATTTAATTTATATTAATATGTTTATATCTAAACATATTATGGCTAACATAGTCCTTCACTAAGAATAATATATATTTAATAATTTATCGCTATTGTTTTATTATCTGTTAGTCATTTAGCAAAGATCTGTTACTATTTTCATAAATTGAGAGAGTATCCAAATCGTTAGAGTCCTGCTACAAAATCACTCAAAGGTACACATTAATTCATACTTTTGCTAATTATTTTAAGTGGAATTGATAATAAGAAATTATAACATTTGTTTTGCTATCTTTTATTTTTAACAATTTTTGAATAAAGATATGTTGCTTTATTAACAACAAAACATTTTTTAAATGTATATAACTGTGGAGAAAATTCTAGAAAAAGGTGCAGCTTTTTAATATGCCTGGTGATTTTATGAATCCTTAAAATTGTAGATAAAACACTGTTTTTTGTAGCTAATTGGATGTTCCTTCTCAAAACCCTGAGGGTATAATTCATATCCCAAGAAAAGCAGAAAACTGAATATTTTATCATCTATGAACTTATTTTCCTTTCTACTTTGGCAAATTAGACTAAAAAATCTACATCCAATAAAACATGCACTTTGCTTTATTCTTTTAAAAATAGATCACTACAAAGACACAGACTTTCTGCTTTCTTGAACTTTGCGATTTTCCTGTTAATTGTACAATCCATTGGAATTTTTACCACTCTAAGACAATTTTGCAGCACATTGCACTACTGATCATATAATTTTGGTAGTTTATCCTCTTCTGGAAGTTGGAAACAGTCATGTTGTTACCCAGTTTCAGTGAGCTTTTCTTTATTGTAAGCACAATAGAGAAACACAGGAGGTACAGGCTATGCTTCCACTTCTTCTTTGATAGTCACTAATGAACTGTTGCGGTTGTTCAGTCACACAGCTGTGTCAGACCCTTTGTGACCCTATGGACTACACACACCATACTCCCTTGTCCTATACTATCTCCCAGACTTTGCTCAAATTCACGTCCATTGAGTTGGTGATGTTATCTAACCATCTCATCCTCTACTGTCCCCTACTCCTTTTGCCTTCAATCTTTCCTAGCATTGGAGACTTTTCCGATGAGTTGGCTCTTCTGATCAGGTGGCCAAAGTATTGTAGCTTCAACCTCAGCATCAGTCCTTCCAATGAATATTCAGGACTGATTTCTTTTAGGATGGACTGGTTGGATCTCCTTGCAGTTCAAAGAACTCTCAGGAGTCTGCTCCAACACCACAGTTCAAAAGCATCAATTCTTTGACACACAGCCTTCTTTATGGTCCAGTTCTCATATCTGTACATGACTACTGAAAAAACCATAACTTTGATGCTCTGGACTTTTGTTGGCAAAGTGATGTCTCTGCTTTTTAATACACTGTCTAGGTTGGTCATAGTTTTCCTTCCAAGGAGCAAGCGTATTTTAACTTCATGGCTACAATTACATCTGCACTGAGTTTGGAGCCCAAGAGAATAAAATCTATCACTAATGTATATGTGCCCTTTAGTCCAGATAATTTTTTTTGTCTTTCCTTTTGGAGAGCTTATTGGCTTTGTGTTTCAACTCTTACCTTAAAGGAAACGAGTCTCCTTTTACACCACAGGCCTCCTGAGTTCTACTTCAATTGCCTACTGAAAAACCCTACAAAAAACTCCACAGCACTTTTATTTTCACAAGTAGTCTACAAAAATAACTTCTTATTTTCCCTTTCAAAACAAATCCATGATTCTATTAATCATCCATGAAATATGATTTATCTCAATTTTTGAGCCCCAATATTTTTTGGTCACTTAAAATAAATCTCATCAGTAAAATGCCACATACCCCTTTCGAATATTAGTCTTATTTGATGAGTATTAGTTCCACCTCACACCCTCTAGTCTTTTCTTCCATATTTTCTCCTGTGAGGAAACTGAGCTTGAGAAAGGTAAAGCTCATTTAAAATTATTATATTTATTTTCTAATATATTATATATATTATCAGTGATAAACATAAAATTTGATAGGGTAAGTATTAAGATGTCTTAAATACATCTGTGTAAATATTATAAAATTAATGAGACTATGGAGATAGTAAGATTATGATATAAAAGCATGAACTAGGTGAATAACAACATAAGAAAGAAGAAATGCATTTAAAGAACATTAAGAAGACTGCATTAGAAGAGTTATTTAACTGAATTTATCTAAGTGCCTCATAAGTATCTGCAGTTTTCTTACTTTCTGACTAGAATGACCTGATCTTTTGAAATATTCGACTTTGTGCTCTCATTTACACGCTCTCCCCATCAGCTGCCAAAATAATTTTAAAGTTTGATGAGATATATAAAATCCCTGTGGCAAATTCCACAGGAAGATAATTCTTTTTGAGTATTCACTAGAAGGCTTACATAGAGAGCTTGTCCAATTACGTGATTCACAGGGTGAGGGAAGAGGAAATATTTTCCTCTAACGAAAGATGTATTCTAAGGAATCTTAGAAATTCTGTGCTGTGTGAGTGAATGGGTAATGCATTCTTCTTAATGTCTTTGTACATTTCTCAAGCGATGCTTTATTAAGACAGCATTGTTTTCCTCAGCAATGCCTGTCTCACAGGTTAGGGGTGTGCTGCATTTAAGCCAATGCCTCTACAATAATCTCCTACACTCTCCCACAGTGAATGCTGCTACTCAAGGCTATGACTTTATTTAGCTTACAATCATTTGTGTAAATGGATGCTTTCTTACATTACTTCAAATTCCTAGAGAGTATAAGCTAATTTTAGAACTTTCTGATTTAAGTATATGAGCATGTTCAGAGACTCAACTGGAAGAATTTTAGTATAATCATGTCTGTGGTTTTAAGCCTTTCTCATTGACTGTTTCCAGCAAGTGAATCCTGATATCAAGACAATTTTGAAAGTTATTAAGTTTATATTGACCATCAGGTAATGTTATGGTGATTATATTAGCTTTCTAGGGTTGCTATCCCCAAACAGACTGGTAGTTTAAACGACATTATGTAGTTTCAGTGCCTAGAAAAGTCCAAGAGCGAGGAGCTGGCAGATCTGGCTTCTGCTAAGGTCCCCCTCCCTGCTCAGCTTGCAGATGGCTAAGTCCTTGTGGAGTCCTCACACAATCTTTCCTCTTTGGGTTCATATCCCTAGTGCCTCTGTTTATGTATGTCAAAATTTCCTCTTAGAAGAACTCCAGATTGAAATAGAGCTCATCTTAGTAGCCTTATTTATTAACCGTTTCTTTAAAGGACATTTCTCCGAAATGGTTACATTCTGAGGTACTGGGGATTAAGGTATCAACTTAATTCCTTTGGATGGGGGGTGTTTAGCTCACAGTACTTGGATCTTGGGGGGGGGGATATATTTAGCCCAGAGTACTCTGGAGTCTTGACCCCCCAGAATTTATAGCCTCCTCACATGCCAGTTACATCTACCCCCACTCTAACAACTCATAAGTCTTAATTCAACATCAGCTCCAAGTTCTAAATCTCATCTAAATCAAAGTGTAGTTGAGATTTGAGATATGATTCACTCTGAGGCTTCCCTGGTAGCTCAGTGGGTAAAGAATCTGCCTGCAATACAGGAGACCCCAGTTCGATTCCTGGGTCAGGAAGATCCCCTGGAAAAGTGAACACCTACCCACTCCCACTGGCCTGGAGGTTTCCATGGACTCTATAGTCCACGGGGTCGCAAAGAGTCGGACATGACTGAGCATCGACTACTCTCACCCTGAGGAAAGTGTCTCTCTCAGTTGCTGTTCAGGCACCTAGTTGTGTCGATCCTTCACAACCCCATGGACTGCAGCACGCCAGGCATCCCTGTCCCCCACCATCTCCTGCCATCCCGCCATCTCATCCTCTGTCATCCCCTTCTCCTTCTGCCTTCAGTCTTTTCCAGCATCAGTGTCTCTTCTAGTGAATCAACTCTTTGCATCAAGTGGCCAAAGTATTGGATCTTAGCCTCAGTCCTTCCAAAGAGGATTCGGGGTTGATTTCCTTTAGGATGGACTGGTGTGATCTCTTCGCTGTCCAAGGGACTCTAAAGAGTCTTCTCAGCACCACTGTTTGAAAGCATTGATTCTGCATTAATTCCTCTTTCAGTTGTGAACCTGTAAAACCAGGCATGTTACCTGCTTCCAAAATAAGTGGTAGGAAGGGCTTAAGACAGACATTCCCTTTCCAAAAAGGATAAACTGGAAAAAGTAAAAGGGTCATGGGAACCAAACAAGCATAAACCTAGTAAGGCGAGTTCCATACAGTTTTGATGATGGAGAATTATCGGCCACCAGGACCGTGCTCCCACATCCAAGCCCACTGGAGCAGCAGCCTGCTGAAACAAAGGAGGAGGCCCTGGCCTCAGGAACTTGGGAGTTCAGCCTCGAGTTGGACCTATGCCTTCTGGTTCTGTGGTGGCAAAAGCAGGCTTGCTAATACAAATCCCTTTAAGGGCGATTCTTCATTTTCTTGGATAGCTCTACAGTCTCATACCATAGAATCTCAAAAGTCCAGCAGACTTCCTTCATTTTGCCTTATCTTTGTCCCCTTTCATCCAAGCCGGCAGTGTTTCCTCTAGTTCTGGTATAATCCCATCTCTGTTCTTGATTTCTGGTAAGATAACTAATTAAATCCATAATTTCTGTATTAAATGATTGTGCAGCCACCCCCCTTGGTATTCTTGCCAGAACACAGTTTCTCATTTTTTGCAATATGGATAGGTTGAGAATTTCCCAAAGTTTTCAGTTCTGGTTCCCTCTCATTTAAGTTTTTTTTTTTTTTTTCCCCTTGAATTTATATTTCTCCTCTCAAATTTTACTATTAATATAAGCAGTAAGGAGAAATCAGACAGAACTTTCAACACATTCTAAATTCTTCTCATTGTTAAAATTTCACATTGCTAACTATCCAAGTTCATCTCTTACAAATTCTACCTTTCACAAAACACTAGAACACGATTCAATTTTTTGTCACTTTATAACAAATCTCACCTTTCATCCAGTGTGAAATAACATATTCTTCATTTCCACCTGAGACCTCACTACAAGAACTTTTAATATCCACATTTCTACTAACAACTTTTCCCAGTCTAAGATTTTTTTTCTAATATGCACCTCAAAACACTTGCTACCTCCTACCCATTCTCCAGTTACACATATTTTGGTATTCATTACAGCAGCACCCTTCTTTCTCGTCTGTATTTGTCCTAACCTGTCCAGACCTGTATCAGTCAAACCAAATCATTATTAGTCTTCCAGAAAACTAACAGGATGTGTGTGTGTGTGTGTGTGTGCAAAAGACATTTATTTGAGGAATTGGCTCATAAGACTGTGTAAGTTTAAGAAATCCAAAATTTGTGGGGTAGGTTGGCAAGCTGGAGACCCAAGGAATAGTCGCAGCTTGAGTCTAAAGAGAGTCTCCGGGCAGAATTCCTTTTTTCTCAAGTAGGTCAGTCTTTGTGATTAAGGCCTTCAATTGGTTGGAGGAGGCCCACCTACAACATGAGGGTAATCTACTTTACCTATTTAAACGGTACTCCCATCCCCCCAAATGACCCTTATAGAAACATCCATCTCCAGTGATGTTTGACCACATATTTGGGCAACATTGCTCAGTCATGTTGACATATAAAATTATCTATCTCAGTTATGCTGCTTTTTTAGCCTGTAATACTCATTTGATGATACCTAGAAATTAATTTACATTTGCTTCAGAAATATATTGAATTGATGTCTTTAAATTTTCTTAATTATTAAAAGCCTGCACATAGAATTGGCTTCAAATATATATGTAGAGCCATAGTTATAAACCATATATTGTTAAATCCAACTAAATTTGTCCCAATTTGATTAGTTAATAGTTTCTGCTTTCATTTCATTGTTCTCCAGCCTGTGCTATATCAAACCCTGCATGGAGAGATCATTAAGTATTGCCATTTTTATGATTAGTCACTTGCTACTTTTATGATTAGTCTGGAATTTTACTTAACTAATTTGGCTGTAATCCATCTAAATAATAAAATAAACTGGCCACCACAGTTCTGACCAATTCTGATTTCTTCTTTTTGTATTATTAAACATTACATTTATATAGTTTGCATCTACAGATAGATTATATATAGTTTTTTTTTTTTAATTTCAGCAATTATCTACTACACAAGTATCTAAAAGCACATGCAAACAATGAGAGGTCTCATTTGTATCCAGATAATTCTATGTAGCATTTATTGATTAGTGTGGAAACAAGCAGTTATTGTATTTGATTGTGTGAGACACCAACAAAAGCTGATTCAAGTTCAACAGGCCTAAAAAAGAAGTCTAAAGTTATTCATGGACTATATAGATAATGCTATTTCACATAATTTGAATTCTTGCTTACAAGGAAATAAGACAACAAAACAGTATTTTGATGATTTCAGATTCCTGAAGTGTCATACCAACAAGATCTGCATATGTGTGTACTGAATATAAATAGCATGCCTGTACTTTATATTGCTTCATAATGGTAAACTGTCAAATGGTGCTGATGTACCTCTAGATGAAACCTGTCAGAATATGTGAGCATATGTAATCAAATCATTCTAGGTAAAAGTGATGCCAGTCTCATCTAAACCTTTTCGTTCATTTGTTTTCCCCCTAAAAGACCTCAATTTTGCTTGATTGAGGAAATCATACTTAAATGGAGGACTTTCAAGTTTTCAGGTGTAATGTTTGCAAATAGACAGCAGTCTTTGACATGATGCAAAATTTTTCATGATGTACCCACATTTACATAAAATTCAACTAATCTGTTGAATTATCTTTTATTGTCTCTGGAACATACTGTCTTTTGTTGCCTGAGATCTTTCATGAATAGATATTAACAAAGGAAAGCAAGCTAAAAGCTTGAAAAATTATATTTGGCATATTTCTCTGATTTTCTGCATTGATAATAGCCTCACATCAGAGAAAATGAACATCAAAACATACTATAAGTATTTCTATGTAAATTTCAATAGAAGAGACACATCATTTATTTTCCTATTACACAAATTAAATATTCCCATAAAGTATTAAAGAAAACAAGTCCTTAGGGGACAAGATTTGAAGTAAAATTTACACTCATTGAAAAAGCCACTTGTTTCAATGATTGAAAATCATTTTCAAGTCAGTATTGTGGGGGGATTGCTAACACTTAGTAGATTTGATGGGTTTAAGGGGAAAAGGAAATAGTGAAGGACCTAGAGACCAGTGATTCAAAAGGAAGGACGGATTGCTGTAGTATTTTGTGTTTTTTTTTTTTTTTTTTTGCAAAATGATACAGAAATTATATGGCCCTATCTCTGCTTGTCTTTTGTATTGTCTAGAGATAGAAATATTTTAGCCTCAAAGTTTGGGTCTCATAACCACAGTTGGTATTTTGACAAAGGGAAAATTGAACACATTGTTATCTGTAAAAGTGATGCACGATTATGATATTCCTGATCTGCCTATTATGTAAAGTGAAAGTAGTGAAAGTGAAGTCACTCAGTCGTGTCCGACTCTGTGCGACCCCATGGACTGTAGCCTATCAGGCTCCTCCGTCCATGGGATTTTCCAGGCAAGAGTGCTGGAGTGGATTGCCATTTCCTTCTCCAGCCTATTATGTAACAACCAGGAAATTTACATTGCTTTAATGTAAGCAGTTCTTAAGTTTCTCGAGTAATCTGAGTGTGTGTTTTGTGCATGTGTTAATTGCACACATTTAGTATGCTGCTAGCCATGTGCAAATTAATCATTATATATCTGCTTATGGATTAACATTTGAATAGATAATCCTAAATCAATGGAGTTTCTGTTTTAAACAAAGGAAAATCACAAATAATGTAAAAAGAAATGCAAGGATGATATTTAACATTTGAAAGGATGTCATTAAATAGTGCTTTCAATAGTGTATTACTGAAGGAGATTAGTTACCATGTTTATTTATGTATAGTTTTATGTCCAATTTATAATAATTACATCATCATGACTAATGAGATGATGATTTTAAATTTTTCTACCCAAAGTGGAAATCTATGCTTTTTTCCTAAAGTAGTAAAACAAAATTCTAGTCAAAAAGGAATGTCAGCACTGGTCTTAAATTCTGTTTTACCAAAACATCACATCAACATCACAAATAAGACATCTGTGAGGTACACTTTATAATAATTAAAGGCATAGCCACAGGGAAAATTAAATAAATACAAAATCAGCAGAAACAGGGAGGAAATCTGGGACTAAAACAAAGGAACTATAAGGTTCCAAGAAGACAAGTCATAGGCCTCAGGCAGTGTGGGCTTTCCTGGTGTCTCAAGTGGTAAAGAATCTGCCTGAAATGCAGGAGACACTGGTTCAGTCTCTGGGTTGGGAAGATGCCCTGGAGGAGGGCACCGCAACCCACTCCAGTATTCTTGACTGGAGAATCCCAAGGACAGAGGAGCCTGGCAGACTACAGTCCATGGGGTTGCAAAGAGCTGGACACAACTGAGTGACTTTCGCTTTAAGGGAGTTTGATACATATCAGTTAATGGAAGCTAAGTTGGCATAGACTATGGTGTATACTATGGTGGTTGACCATAGTATATATCAGTCGATAAAAGCTAGGAGCTAGAGGATACCTGGAGAACAAAAGGTATACTAACAAAGGTGGTCCCATTTATAAAGTTGAATACTTAAAATAGTAGAAATCAACAGAAAAGACTTGCAAATCAATAGGCCTGAGACTGGATTTCCAACATAGTAAAGATTGTTAGAGTAGAGACTCCCATTAGCAAAAAACAAACACTAAAAAAACTGAATTTAGTTAAAATAAATAAAAAGGGGAAACTCATTTTGTGCTTTGGTCCCAATAGTTTAGCCATAGAAATTTGATGAAAAAAGAATAAAAAATACAGTGATAATATAATCTTGCACCACAGATACCATTCGGTGGCAGCGACTGCCCTTTACTCCAGATAAACCTTTGCAGTATGTCTATTTTTAATTTCCTTGAAAGATAATACAGGCAGTATGTCCTCCTAGAGCAAAGGGCAAGCATGCAAATTGTCTGGTGTCGTAAGCTTATGGTTCCTTTTCTGTAATGCTAACCGCTGCAGGTACAAGCATCCATCCATCAGTTCAGTTCAGTCGCTCAGTCATGTCCAACTCTTCGTGACCCCATGAACCGCAGCACTCCAGGCCTCCCTGTCCATCACCAACTCTCGCGGTTTATCCAAACTCATGTCCACTGAGTTGGTGATGCCATCCAACCATCTCATCCTTTGCAGTCCCCTTTTTCTCCTGCCTTCGATCTTTCCCAGCATCAGGGTCTTTTCAAATGAGACAGCTCTTCACATCAGGTGGCCGAAGTACTGGAGTTTCAGTTTCAACATCAGTCCTTCCAATGAACACTCAGGACTGATCTCCTTTAAGTTGGACTGGTTGGATCTCATTGCAGTCCAAGGGACTCTCAAAAGTGTCTTCTCCAACAACCACAGTTCAAAAGCATCAATCCTTCTGTACTCAGCTTTCTTTATAGTTCAACTCTCACATCCATACATGACTACTGGCAAAACCATAGCCTTGACTAGATGGACCTTTGTTGGCAAAGTAATGTCTCTGCTTTTGAATATGCTATCCAGGTTGGTCATAACTTTCCTGCCAAGGAGTAAGGGTCTTTTAATTTCATGGCTTCAGTCACCATCTGCAGTGATTTTGGAGGCCAAAAAAATAAAGTCTGACACTGTTTCCACTGTTTCCTCATCTATTTCCCATGAAGTGGTGGGGCTGGATGTCATGAACTTAGTTTTCTGAATGTTGAGCTTTAAGCCAACTTTTTCACTCTCCTCTTTCACTTTCATCAACAGGCTCTTTAGTTCTTCTTCACTTTCTGCCATAAAGGTGGTGTCATCTGCATATCTGAGATTATTGATATTTCTCCTGGCAATCTTGATTCCAGCTTGTGCTTCATCCAGTCCAGCACTTCTCATGATGTTCTCTGCATATTACTTAAATAAGCTGGGTGACAATATACAGCCTCTCTAACACCTTGTCTGTGATAAAAGAGCAAAAATAAAACCCAAGGAACTCATCACCATATTGTTCTTTGGGTCTATATTTGCAATCTTACCAATTAACATGTCATAGTTTCATGGATGCTGATAAAATACATAAGACTCCTGAGTCAAACCCACTCCAGTATTTTTGCCTGAAAAATCCTATAGGCAGAGGATCCTGGTGGGCTACAGTCCATGGGGTGGCAAAGAGTCAGACATGACTGAAGTGACTTAGCACCTCGGTCAAAGACACAGCAAACTTTAGAGTCCATGGAGTTCTCCAGGCCAGAATACTGGAGTGGGTAGCCTTTCCCTTCTCCAGGGGATCTCCCCAATCCAGAGATCGAACCCAGACCTCCCGCATCGAAGACTCTTTACCAGCTGAGCCACAAAGGAAGTCCAAGAATACTGGAGTGGGTGGTCTATGCTTTCTCCAGTGGATCTTCCTGATCCAAGAATCGAACCGGGGTCTCCTGCCTTGCAGGCAGATTCTTTACCAACTGAGCTATCATGGAAGCCAATATCATTCATATATGTAAATAATTTTAAAGAATGATACAAGTGAACTTACTTACAAAACAGAAACAGACTCACAGGTATCAAAAATAAACTTATGGTCACCAAAAAGGAAATGTGAGAGGGGAGGGAGAGTAAATCAGGAGCTTCAATGAAATATACCCATTATTATATATAAGATAGTTAACCAAAAAGGACGTACTGTGTAGCACAGAGAACTCTCCTCAATACTCTGTGCTAACATTTATAAGAAAATAATCTTAAGAAAGAATGATTATTGTATATGTATAACCGAAATACTTTACAGCACAGCTGTACACCTGAAACTGTACAGCTGAAACTAACACAACCATGGAAATTAACTACACTCCAATAAAATTAAAACAAAGAAATAATACCGAAAGGTCATATATAGTTTAGTCACTAAGTCTTGACCAGTTCTTACAACCACATGGATTGTAGCCTGCCAGGCTCTTATGTCCATGAGATTTCCCAGGCAAGAGTACTAGAGTGAGTAGCCATTTCCTTCTCCAGGGGATCTTCTCTACCCAGGGATCAAACCTGAGTCTCCTGCCTTGCAGGCAGATTCTTTATCACCTGTGCCACCAGGGAAGACCTATAAAACGAAAAGATAGTATCATAACCAGGATATGAATCTTGACAGAGTGAAGATACAGATTTGCATCATTGCAAAGATCAATTAGGCTGCACTTTTATAATCACACATACTTCATTGCAGGTCTCAAGTTTCATTTAACCCAACCCAGGTGACCACTAATCCGCCCCCTATTTCCATAATGTTGTCTTATTAAAATGTTATATAAATGAAATCATATAGAAGATAAGCTATTGGGATTTCACTCAGAAGAATTTTCTGAAAATTTACTTAGCTTAGTGTGTGTTTCAGTTTGTTTCTTTTCATTACTGAATAACATTCCATGGTAAAGATCTCCCAATGTGTGTCACTATTCATCTATTGAAAGATAGCTGGATTAATCATTGTTTTTAACTGTCATGACTAAAGCAGATGTAAACATGCATATTTAAGTATTTATGTGAACATGCCTTTTCATTTCTCTGAGTGCAATTTCTGATTGTGTAATATAAAATAGTATGTATATGTAATACTAAAAATTTATGTAACACATAAAAATATGTAATACCGGTTACATATTTAGTGTTTTAAGAAACTTCCAAGCTCATTTCTAGGTGGCTATCCAGTTTTACATCCTTAATACCCATGTATGAATGATCCAGTTCCTTCACCAGAAGTTGATGTTATCACTACTTTTGGTAAGTTGTTATGATAGGTATATGTCTTATTGTGGTTTTAATTTGATTTCACTAATGGCTAAAGATTTTGAAAATCTTTCATGTTCATACTTTCCATTTGCATATCTCCTGTTATAAAATGTTTGTTTGTGTCTTTTGCCTATGTTCTATTTATTTTTGAATGTTGTGTTTGAGAAACTCTAGGACTAGATCTAAGAACTTTATGTATTGTAGATCTAGTCCTTTGTTGGATATGTGGTTTGCATATGGTTCCTCCAAGCCTGTAGACAGATTTTTCACTCACTTACCAGGTTCTTTTACAACAGAATAAAAGTTTTTAATTTTGATGAAGTCCAATATATAAATTTTCCTTTTATGGACTTTAGGGTTCAGTTCTAATTACTCTCTACTTGGTTCTAGGCCCGAAGGTTTTTTTTTTTTTTTTTTTTCAAAATATTACTATGTAACATTTAAGCATGTGGCTATTTTAAGTGTTATATAATGTGTGAGTCTTGGGCTGAGGGTCATTTTTTTGCCAATGGATGTCCAGATGCTCCCAAAACATTTATTGAAAAAGCTGTTTCCTCCATTAAATTGTCTTTTATTCTGTGTCCAAAAAACCAAGTTGGGAATATTGGTGGGTATGTATTTCTGGGTTTTCTATTTTGTACTATTGATCTATGTTTCTATAACCCTAATACCACACATTTTGATTGATTTAGCTATATTATATAATAATCCTTTAAATTGGGTAGACTTATTTCTCTTTCATAGTTCTTTTGCAAAATTGATTTAAATATTTTAGTTTGACTTTTCATATAATTTTAGAATAAGTTTGTTTATAGCTCCAAAAAGTCTTGCTAAAATATTTATAGGAATTCTGCTAGACTCTTGGCGACCCTATGGACTGTAGCCTACCAGGCTCCTCTGTCCATGAGATTTTCCTGGCAATAGTACTGGAGTGGATTGCCATTTCCTTCTCCAGGGGATCTTCTGACCCAGGGATTGAACCCAGGTCTCCCGCATTGTAGACAGATGCTTTGCTGTCTGAGCCACCAGGGAAGTCCACATATAAAACAATGGATAAATTGACTTCTTTTCTGTGTTGTTTTCTAATCTATGAACACTGTATATGTATCTCTCCATTCATTTAGATATACTTTTAATTCTTTTGTCATCATATGTAATTTTCAGCATACAAGTCCTATACCAGTCTTTTTAGATAGCCATCTTATCATTTTACTTTTAAGGGGTTACACAGATATTTAATTTTTCATTTCAGTGCCCAGATATTCGTTTCTAGCATATTGAATGAAATTAATATTACTACGTTTATCTTGCATCCGATAACTTTGCTGAATTCATTCATTAACTAAAAGAGTTTGTTTTAATAGATTTTGAGGGAGTTTTCTGTTTAGACAAATATACTATCTGCAAATAAGGAAAATGTTATTTATTTCTTTTCAATTTCCATGACTTTTGTTTCTGATTCTTCTCCTGATGCACTGTATTAAGATGTAGCCATCTTTGCCTTGGGACTGACCTTAGTAGGAAAGCAGTCTTTTATCATTAAGTTATGCCAAAGCCTTTGACTGTGTGGATCACAATAAACTGCGGAAAATTCTTCAAGAGATGGGAATACCAGACCACCTGACCTGCCTCTTGAGAAACCTGTATGCAGGTCAGGAAGCAACAGTTAGAACTGGACATGGAACAAAAGACTGGTTCCAAATAGGAAAAGGAGTACATCAAGGCTATATATAGTCACCCTGCTTATTTAACGTATATGCAGAGTACATCATGAGAAACACTGGGCTAAAGGAAGCACAAGCTGGAATCAAGATTGCCAGGAGAAATATCAATAACCTCAGATATGCAGATGACACTACCCTTATGGCAGAAAGTGAAGAGGAACTAAAAAGCCTGATGAAAGTGAAAGAGAAGAATGAAAAAGTTGGCTTAAAGCTCAACATTCAGAAAATTAAGATCATGGCATCCAGTCCCATCACTTCATGGGAAATAAATGGGGAAACAGTGGCTGACTTTATTTTGGAGGCTTCAAAATCACTGCAGATGGTGATTGCAGCTATGAAATTAAAAGACCCTTACTCCTTGGCAGGAAAGTTATGACCAACCTAGATAGCATATTAAAAAGCAGAGACATTACTTTGCCAACAAAGGTCCATCTAGTCAAGGCTATGGTTTTTTCCAGTAGTCATGTATGGATGTGAGAGTTGGACTATAAGGAAAGCTGAGCACCAAAGAATTGAAGTTTTTGAACTGTGGTGTTGGAGAAGACTCTTGAGAGTCCCTTGGACTGCAAGGAGATCCAACCAGTCCATTCTAAAGGAGATCAGTCCTGGGTATTCATTGGAAGGACTGATGCTAAAGCTGAAACTCCAGTACTTTGGCCACCTCATGCAAAGAGTTGACTCATTGGAAAAGACTCTGATGCTGGGAGGGATTGGGGGCAGGAGGAGAAGGGGATGACAGAGGATGAGATAGCTGGATGGCATCACCGACTTGCTGGACATGAGTTTGAGTGAACTCTGGGAGTTGGTGATGGACAGGGAGGCCTGGCGTGCTGTGATTCCTGGGGTTGCAAAGAGTATGAACTGAATAGGTATTCTATAGTTGCTATATATCACACTGAGAATGTCACCCATCTTTCCTATTTGTTTAAAGGCTTTTACATGTGTGGGTGGTGAATTTTGTTTTTGCTGCATTGACTAATATGATCATGAGTTTGCTTCTTTATCCTGCTAGCATAGTGGGTTATATTAATCAATTCTTGAATATTTAACCAGACTTACATCACTAAAGTAAACCCCATTCAATTATGATATAAAAATATCAATTATTATTTCCTGTGAAAGAATTTTGCTTGTGAGATATCGATCTATATTCATGAGAGACAAATCTTGTGATTTTCTCTTTATTTTTCTATTTTTGTCTGGCTTTGGCATCAGATTAATACTATAAAAAGAAAAATATATATATCTTTTCCCCCTCTTGAATTTTTAGAAGAAATGATATAGAATTAAAAGAATTCTTCTTTAACTATTTTTTATTAATTGATGTCCCTAAGACTTAGTTCTGAAGTATACTTTACCTGATATGAATAAAACCTCTTCTCATTGATTTAATATTTATATGATATAATTTTGGAGGGGGAAATTTGTGACATATGCCTTGATATGTCCTTACTTCAGTTATCCTAGTTGGGTTTGCTTAGATTCTTGAATCTGTAGATTTATATATTTTTCAAATGTAAATTTTCATCCATTATTTCATCCAAAATTTCATCCATTTGAGTAGTTTTCAGCCCTGTCTTCTTTCTCCTATCCTCAGTCTCCACTGACACAGGTTAATCTTCTGTTAATATTCCCACATATTCCTGTGCTAATGTATCTGGTATTTTTGTTTGTTTTGTTATTGTCTGTTTACTCTGTTTTTCTACTGAGAAATTTCTATTAGTCCACTTTCAAGTTCACTAATTCTTTTCTCTGTCCTCTGCATACTGTTTTTGAGAGCACCCAATAATTATTTGTTCTGGTTATTGTACTTTTCATTTTATAAAAGTTATATTCGATCTCTTTTATATTTATTTTTCTGACATTTTTGTTTCTTTGCTTAGAATCTCTATTTTTAATTTTCAATGCTTGTTTATTATTGCTTCTTCAAATATTTTTATGATGATTAAAGTATATAAATTTAAAATATTCCTCAGATAATTCTAACATCTCTGTCCCCTCAGTGTTGGCATCTATTCAGTATCTTTTCACATTCAGTGTGAGATGGTCCTGGTTCTTGATTTGCTGAATGATATTTTCTTAAATGGAAAGGTTGACATTTTGAGTATTATGTTGTAATGCTCTGTGGCTTATTTGAGCGTTCTGTTTCAGTTTGCTTTTCCTGAGATTGCTCTAGCAAGGGAAGTAGACTGCTCTGCCTTATCAGTGACAACTGGGGGTAGAAATCCAGGTCTCCACTCAGCCTCCATTAATATCTATAAAAGGGAGACTCCTGTTACTAATGGGCAAGGATGGGAATTTCAGCTCTGTAGTGACCTCCATTGGGGCTTCCCTTGTGGCTAAGCTGGTAAAGAATCTGCCTGTAATGTGGGAGACATGGGTTCAGTCCCTGGGTTGGGAAGATCCTCTTGCAGAAGGGAAAGACTACCCTCTCCAGTATTCTGGCCTGGAGAATTCCATGGACTCTATAGTCAATGGGGTCACAAAGAGTTGGACATGACTGAGCGATTTGCAATTTCACTGATGAATGATATCATGACATTTGTCTTTCTCTGTCAAACTTACTTCACTTATTATGATAATCTCTAGATCTATCCATGTTCATGTAAATGGCAACATTTCATTCTTTTTATGACTAATATTTCATTGTATATATGTACCACATTTCTGTATTATTTCTTATAACTGCACATGAATATACAATTATCTCAAAATTTTTAAAAATTTTAAAAAGCTAAATGAAATTTTATATAACTGAAGAAGTTTTGGGTGTCATATTGATAATTCAAAGATTTCAGGATAATTTCATTGAGTGATCAGATCAGTTCAGTCGCTCAGTCGTGCCTGACACTTTGTGACCCCATGAACCACAGCATGCCATGCCTCCCTGTCCATCACAAACTCTTGGAGTCCACCCAAACCCATGTCCATTGAGTCGATGATGCCATCCAACCATCTTATCCTCTGTCGTCCCCTTCTCCTCCTGCCTTCAATCTTTCCCAGCATCAGGGTCTTTTCCAGAGTCTGCTCTTCTCATCATGTGGCCAAAGTATTTGAGTTTCAGCTTCAATATCAGTCCTTCCAATGAACACCCAGGACTGATCTCCTTTAGGATGGACTGGTTGGATCTCCCATTCTTAAATTTCACAGTGAGCAGACTTCTTAGAACATTTTGTTATTTATGAAGTTTTATTATCTGTGGGACTGTCTCACAAGATTCTGGATTAGATTTCACCTACTAGGGAAAATATGTAATCATCTTTTGCATTGTACCATCTTTCCATTATTCAGGGAATTATGATTAAAGTTCTAGTTATTAAAAAACATAATTAACCTCAGGAAAAAATTGTTTCATGGCTATTCATTGATTGTAGTATGGTCCAAATTAAAATTGCATTGTGTGCATTAGATAAACTCAGTGTCTCCAAAAATTCCCTTACCTTTCTTTCAAAATTATTTTCCTTTTCTGGTTCTGTACCTCATTTAATGGCATCATCCACCATTTAATTTAGCTAGATACTTGGGAAATCATCTTTGAGTTTTCTCTCTTTCTTAATCCCCATAATCTAGCAGTCATTAAATTCCATCAGTTTCCTTTAAATGTATTACCTTTCAGTTCAGTTGAGTTCAGTTCAGTCACTGAGTCGTGTCTGACTCTTTGCAACCCCATGAATTGCAGCATGCCAGGCCTCCCTATCTATTACCATCTCCCAGAGTTCACTCAAACTCACATCCATCGAGTCAGTGATGTCATCCAGCCATCTCATCCTCTGTCGTCACCTTTTCCTCCTGCCCTCAATCCCTCCCAGCATCAGAGTCTTTTCCAATGAGTCAACTCTTCACATGAGGTGGCCAAAGTACTGGAGTTTCAGCTTTAGCATCATTCCTTCCAAAGAACACCAGGGTTGATCACCTTTAGAATGGACAGGTTGGATCTCCTTGCAGTCCAAGGGACTCTCAAGAGTCTTCTCCAACACCACAGTTCAAAAGCATCAATTCTTCGGCACTCAGCTTTCTTCACAGTCCAACTCTCACATCCATACATGACCACTGGAAAAACCATAGCCTTGACTAGATGGACCTTTGTTGGCAAAGTAACGTCTCTGCTTTTTAATATGCTGTCTAGGTTGCTCATAACTTTCCTGCCAAGGAGTAAGCATCTTTTAATTTCATGGCTGCAGTCACCATCTGCAGTGATTTTGGAGCCCCCAGAAATAAAGTCTGACACTGTTTTCAATGCTTCCCCATCTATTTGCCATGAAGTGATGGGACCAGATGCCATGATCTTAGTTTTCTGAATATTGAGCTTTAAGCCAACTTTTTCACTCTCCTCTTTCACATTCATCAAGAGGCTTTTTAGTTCCTCTTCACTTTTTGCCATAAGGGTGGTGTCATCTGCATATCTGAGGTTATTGATATTTCTCCCAGCAATCTTGATTCCAGCCCAGGCCATTGACTTTTCTCTGACCCTGCCATCTTGTTTCAGATACTCATTCTCTATCATCTGGATTCTTGCAATAGTCTGCTATGCTTTCTCTGTGAGCTTATTCTCAAACCCCTTCTTTAAATGCAGAAAAAGCTGTACCCTGACCAAAGTGTAACATTCAGCATTAGAGAGCATGCATGCTCCTTTCTAGTTTTTATCACTCTATCTGCAACACAAGTTTTCTTCTCACTTGAATTAACACTTACTTTGTAGTTCTGTGGTTTCAGAGTCATTTCTACCAGCACTCTGTCTTCAATGATAAGACTTCACACCCTGGCGTCCTTGAGTAACTCTGTTTATCTTTCAGAATTCACCAGAAGCATTGCTTCCTAAGCCATATCTTTCCTAATACTTGCACAATGAAATAGGTGTCTCTCTTTTCTGTTGCATTCACATGCTCCCTTGCTTATCACAAATGCTTGCACACTATTTAAAATGCTCACTCGGTTGCCTCACATTTTAATCAGTCTGTAGAAAGGATTGTGCTTTCTTCACTATATTTCAAAAGAACAGACTTTTGGACTCTGTGGGAGAATGAGAAGGTGGAATGATTTGAGAGATTAGCATTGACACGTGTACATTACCATACGTAAAAGAGATGACCAGTGAAAGTTTGATGCACGAAGTAGGGCACTCAAAGCCTCTGCTCTGGGACAACCAAGAGGGATTGTGTGGGGAGGGAGGTGAGAAGGGGGTTCAGCACGGGGGGACACATGTGCTCCTGTGGCTGATTCAGCTGATGTATGGCAAAAACCACCACAATATTGTAAAGTAACTATCCTACAATTAAAATAAATTAAGTTTAGAAAGTTCAATATTTGTTGAATGAATAAATGAATGAATGCACAGATAAATTAATTTGGTTGTAAAAATCTCTAAAATGTCTGCTTATATAGCCTTCTTGATTTTGAAGCACGTAAAAAGATACTTTTCCAGTAGATCCCCAAACCAAAACCCACTTCATACCTTTCTTTTTCTTAGCAAAAGGAGTTTAATTCAAAAAGCTTATATGTGAAATCAGTTTTGAGCAGTATCTCTTTCCAGCAAACAGTGCAGTGTACCCTGTGAAGGGCATTTTCAATCACTTTGCTCTCCCCTTAACCCTCACTGCCATCTTTAACCTGAGTAGCTATGAACTTAGAAAGCCGAGTTTTTCTCTCCTTAAAAAGGATTGACCTGCAAGAATCACATATTTTCCCAGGGTTGGAGGTGAACACTTTATTCATCAGGCAATTTAACAGATTCTTTTTTCAAGTTACTTCAAAGTGCCTATCTGCAACAAACGGTCTTAGAAATGAGGTTCAAGATAAACCTCAGTAGTTCACGTTTGATTCATGTTCAGTCCTCCTCCTGGGTAAGGATTTATTGACTCGGTGTGTCAGTCCCTGTGCTCTGCCATGCAGACACAAAATGAGGTAGGACAATATATATTTGTGAAGAATAAAAGGGCAGGAGTGGCCAGAGAGAGCCCGCTGACCATCAGCAGGTCTGACACCTGTGAGAGAAGAGGGCAGGGGAAGGTAGGATACACAGGTGGAGTCAGGCTCCCGTGCAGCACGGTGAAAATTTCAGTCAGTTTGATATGAAGTCCTTAAGCCAAAGGCTCCTATTAGAGTACAATATCCTCACCATATTTGGAAATTGACGAGTAGAAACATGGCCTCAGTGCAGATATGGTGGTGGACTCTCAGGTGGCAGGTGAACTTGTCAATCTAGCGTGGGTCAGTTCAATTCAGTCGCTCAGTCACGTCCCACTCTCTGCAACCCCATGGATTGCAGCACCCCAGGCCTCCCTGTCCATCACCAACTCTCAGAGTTTACTCAAACTCCTCTCTGAGTCAGTGATGTCATCCAACTATCTCATCCTCTGTCGTCCCCTTTTCCTCCCGCCTTCAGTCTTTCCCAGCATCAGGGTCATTTCCAATAACTCAGTTCTTCGCATCAGGTGGCCAGAGTATTGGAGTTTCAGCTTCAGCATCAGTCCTTCCAATGCATATTCAGACTGATTTCCTTTAGGATGGACTGGTTGGGCCTCCTTGCAGTTCAAGGGACTCTCAAGAGTCTCCTCCAACACCGCAGTTAAAAAGCATCAGTATGATAGCCAAGAACTATATTTTCCTGGCTGTCGTACTTAGTTCTGAGCAGGTATACAGAATTATGCTGTATGGATAATTAATTTTGACAATTATTATATTTTTTATCCACCAGGATATGAAAGCTATTTCCAATCATTTAGAGCTTTAAGTCCTATCAGGTAATAGAGCATTATGTGGGAGAACAGCACTCTTAGAAAGATTAGAGCCAGCACGCTCCTGCAGTTTTCACTGTCGCTTTTAACAAAATATGATTTGTAAGTGTTTGTCTGAAATATTCCTGTATATATTTTAGAGGATTTGGAATAATCTGTCAACATATCTCAGACATCATTTGCTCTTATATTACCATTTAGTGCCTTAAATTAAAATAAAGCTAACGATTATTCTTGTAAACGACCAAAAATCTCTTATTTATTAAAGTCTTTCAAAGATAATAGAACTTTTCAATATTTTGACATAATGAAGTCCCATGAAATACTTATAGAACTGAAGTAGTGTACACTGCTGGGAAACACTATAGTAGTAAACAGAGCTTTAAATTTTAGACTCAGAATTGAACTGGACCCCTGGTGCTTCTTTTAAGTAATTGAATATCTCTGAATTTTTTCATTGTATATTGAATAGGAAAAAAAAAAAGACTAACTTTATAATACTTTGAAAATCATCTGAGATAAATTTGCAAAAAATTTATTGTACTATTGAACATATGATCAATACCCAAAAAAGTGTATGCTTGGGAGTACAAGAATGGTCATCCGTCTTATTAAGGAAATTGATTAATTTAAAGTTAATTAGATAAGATATCTACATTATAAGATAATGTAGAAAATATATCTAAAAAATAGTTGACATTTTAATTTAATAAGCATTTCTAATCTTTTTTCTTAATTGCTTAATGGGGATATTAATAGTGTATAAACTACAGATTGCCATGAGTATTGCATATGAAAGTAAATATTAACTAATTACCCATGTATGTATGTATCTAATAAATGTCTATCAAGTTTATAATCAATAGTATTCAAAAATAGTAGCTATGGTCATTTTTATTGTGCTCATTATAATAATTCTCATCTCTTTTTTTCTGTCACTGTCAATGATTTCATCAAATTCCATAAGGGGACACTTTGCATTACGTATTATAGAACATCTCTATTATGTAGAAAAGGGTCATTAATATTTATATTATGGATGATGCTGGCCCTGAGAAAAAATAAAATTATTAAGAGGAGCTATGAGTGTATATAATCATTTTAAATCATGTATTAGAAAGTAACACAGAAGGAAACTGCTTTCCAATTCTTTGGATTATTTTCCCTTTTCATTATTTTTTTAACATTGTATTAGTTTCAAGTGTACAGCACAGTAATTCAGTTGCCCATATATATATATATATATATATATTCGTTTTTAGATTCTTTTCTCTTATAGGTTACTACAAAATATTGAGTATACTTCTCTTTTTTATACAACAAGTCCTTGTTGGTTATCTATTTATATACAGTAGTGTGCGAATTTTAATCCAAACCTCCTAATTTATCACTCCACTCTCTTTCCCCTTTGGTAACAATGCTTGTTTTTTCTGTCTGTGAGTCTCTTTATATACGTATGTACATATACTGTATCTTCGTTACCCATTCATCTGTCATGGAAATCTAGGTGGCTTCCATGTCTTGGTTATTCTAAATAGTGCTGCAATGAACATTGAGGTACACATATTTTTTTTTTCTAATCATACTTTCCTTCTGATATATGTACAAGAATGGTATTTGCAGGATCATATGGAACTACCTTTTTTTGGCTTTTAAGGAACCTCCATACTGTTGCCCATAGTGGCTATACCAATTTACAATAGTTGTAAGGAGGTTCTTTTTTCTCCACATCCTCTCCAGTATTTATTATCTGTAGACTTTTTGATGATGGCTATTCTTACCAGTGTGAGGTGTTACCTCATTATAATTTTTATTTGCATTTCTCTAATTATTAGTGATGTGAACATGTTTTCCAGTGTCTGTTGGTAGTCTGTATACCTTCTTTGGAGAAATGTATATTTAGATCTTCTGCCCATTATTTGATTGGATTGTTTGGTTATATAGTAATAGAAAAGCTGATTTGTATATTTTGGAAATTAATCCCCTGCCATTTGCAAATATTTTCTCATATACTTTAGATTGCCTTTTTGTTTTGTTTATCATTTCCTTTCCTGTGCAAAAGCTTTTGAGTTTAATTAGGTCCCATTTGTTTATTTTTGTTTTTATTTCCATTTCTAGAGGAGACAGATCCAAAAAGTTGATGTTGTGATTTATGTCAGGGTTCTGTTGATGATTTACTCTAGGAATATCTGGTCTTACATTTAGGTCTTTAATACATTTTTAGTTTACTTTGTGTATGGTTTTGAGAATGTTTTAATTTCATTCCTTTCCATGTAGCTGATCAGTTTTCCCAGCACCACTTTTGAAGCAACTGTCTTTTCTTCATTGTATAACCTTGCCCCTTGTCACAGATTAATTGACCATAAGAGAGTGAGTTTATTTCTGGATTTTCTTATTCCATTGATTTGTGTGCTAGTACCATACTGTTTTTATGACTGTAGCTTTGTGGTATAGTCTGAAGTCAGGGATTCTGATTCCTCCATTCCTGTTCCTCCTTCTCAAAGTTGTTTGAATATTTGGGATCTTGTGTTTCCATAAAAAATTTAAAAAATACATTGTATTACTGTGAAAAATACAAGATATATGTTTCTGTTTGTCATGGTGTATCTTGTCATCTTCAGTTTCTTTCATCAGCATCTTATAATTTTTGGAGTACATGTCTTTTGCCTTCTTAAGTAGGGTTATTGCTAATTATTTTACTCTTTTTGATGCAATGACAGATAGGATTGTTTCCTGAATTTCTATTTCTGGTCTTTTCTTATCAGTGTATAGGAATGCAAGAGATCACTGTGTATTACTTTGGTATCCTGCAATGTTACTGAAGTCATTAATAAGCTCTAGTAACTTTCTGATAGTATCTTTAGGATTTTCTATGTATGTATCATAACATCTGCAAAAAGTGACATCTTTTCTTCTTTTCCAATTTGGATCCCTTTTCATTATATGTAAAGAGAAGTTAAATAAAACAGTACAACACAAGTAGAATACAAAAAAATACCAAATGGAATTTCAGATAGACCTAAGTGAACTCTTGATATGCTACATTCATTGCTAGTTAGTGTACTGTCATTTTTCCTTTATTTCACAAGAAATAATAGCATGAGGAAAAAATATATTTAAACTGCATTGAGAGAATGAAATAAATTATTAATTTGAGATAGCTTAAGAGATAGTAATGAAGTCCAAATGAAAAGAATGTAAAAGTCCCTAATGTGCTTTAAAAGGCACAGCCCCCATGCACATTTGATATAATTACTGCTGTTTTTAATATATTATAGAAATAGTTCACTTGTAGTACAGCTCATAAGTAAGAAGGCATATAACCTAAAGTTGTATTCAAATTTTCTCTTTCTCGACGTCTTGATCTCTCATTTGTGATAGTAATAAAGTGATGAGACAGAGGAAAATCCTGGTATTCTGAAATGCTCTGAGTAAAAACATTTCAGTGCAAGGAAAAGTCTGTAAGATCTGCTGCACACACCATTTTTGCCTCTTGAAAGGTAGTTTGCTCTTATCTAATTGTAATGGAAGAGAAACAACAAACAATGGCATTTTTTCATGAGTTTAGGATCACAGAATTTAGTATAAGGGATGTGCATGGTGTGTGTGGATTCAACATTTTATTTACTGTTACAATTTTTAATAAACTGTTTCATTTATTTCTTTTGACTGTGCTGGATCCTCATTAGTGCATGAGCTTTTCTCGAATTGCGGCGAGTAGGAGCTACCCTCCTGTTGTGTACACGACCCTCTCATTGCGGTGGCTTCTCTTGCTGTGGAGCACAGACCCCAGGACACCCAGTCCTCTGGAGCCGTGGTGCGTGAGCTCAGCAGTCGTGGCTCCTGGGCTCTAGGCCACAGGCTCAGTCCTTGCACACAAGCTTGGTTGTCCCACACCACGTGGATCTTCCCAGATCAGGGATGGAAACCGTGTCTCCAGCACTGGCAACTGGATTCTTTACCAGTGAGCCCCCGGGGAAGCCCTGTGATTATAATTTAAGCAAGTCAAAATATTTTCTCAATATCAGTTGTTCTTAACAATGATACTTATGTCTTTTCATGTGATGGCAATAAACTAATACAATTTTTCAAGCCAACTACTAGGATCATTTAGCAGTGAAGATGCAGTTTTATCCTATTTTATTGTAAAAATTATATACATCAAGGAATTTGTTTCTTCTGTTAACTGATAACTTCTGTTTTTCTGTTGCCACTAAATAGAATCCTAGCGTTCTCTATTTCTTTTTTTTTTTTGCTTTCTCTACTAGGTTATGGATACAGGCATTGTTCTTTTTATCCAGTGGTATCCATTGTTCTGTAAAGTACACTGTTTAGGTCCAGATTCATTGTTATTAAAAGCCTTAGAAATAAACAGATTTATATTAAATAAAGCTTTCATTCACATCTTACTATAAAATTCATAATCAAAATTGCAAAATACTTTGTACTATATATATACAGAGTAAATTCTAATTAAGTTTTCTGATAATTGATTGATTATATATTTAAACTATGGTGTATTATCAATGAAAGGGTAGATAAGCATATATAAGAAAAATATTGCCCATTTCAAAATTCAACCTCCCTACTCTCATTAGATCTATTATCTCAGCTTGTGGAATGAGGGCCTGGTATTGTGAGGTTCTTTCCTTTTTTTATAATTCAGCTTTTACAAAGAAGTATAGATGGTTTATAATACTATATTAGCTTTGAGTGTACAGTGTGATGATTTGGTATTTTTAGATATTGGACTCCATGTAAAGTTATTACAAAGCTGTGGCTATATTTATAGAGTATGTCCTTGTTGCTTACTTATTCTATTCTTAGTAGTTTGTGTCTCTTAATCTCCTCCCTTATCTCACCCCTCCCCCATCCCCTCTCCCCGCTGGTAGCCACTAGTTTGCTGTCTATATTGGCAAGTCTGTTACTGTTTTGTGATATAGATTTCTGTGATATTTTTAGATCCCACGTGCAGGTGATAATATAGAGTATCTGTCTTTCTCTGTCAGACTTATATCACTAAACGTAATGCTCTGTAGGCATCCAGTTGTTGCAAGCAGCAGAATTCCATTCTTTTTATGGCTGAGTATTACTCCATTGTGTGCGTATATATATACAGTCTCCATATATTGTTTATTCTTTCATGTGCTGATGAACACTTAGGTGTCTTCCCTGTGCTGGCTACCGTAAGTAATGCTGCTGTGAACACTGGGGTGCCCAAGCTTATCCTCTAGAATTAGGGTTTTGCTTTCTTTGGCTATGTAACCAGAAGGATAGTTGCTAGACGGCTAGTTCTGTTTTCAGATTTTGAGGAGCCTACCTATGGTTTTCTGCAGTGACTGAAGCAGTCTGCAATCCCAACAACAGGGCACTAGTGTTCCCTTGTTTTCCCATAGCCTAGGCAATATTTGTGAGCTGTAAACTTTCTCATTATAGCATTTTGAAAGGTGAGAGGTGCTAGCTCATTGTGGTTTTGGTTTGCATTGCTCTCATGATAAGCAATGTTGAGCATTTGTTCATGTGCCTCCTGACCACCTGCATATCTACTTTGAAAACATGACTATTTAGGTTTCTTGCCCCTTTTTTATTAGGTCCTTTATATACATACATACATATATATATATATATATATATATATATATATAGAGAGAGAGAGAGAGAGAGAGAGAGAGAGAGAGTTGAATGAGCTGTTTATAAGTTTTGAATATTAACTTTTATCAGTCATATCTTTTGCAAATATTTTCTCCCAGTCTGTAGACTTTACTTTTGTTTTTGTTGATGGTTCCCTTTGCTTTGAAAAAGCTTTTATGTTTAATTAGGCTTCATTGTTTATTATTTGCTTGTATATTTTTTTGCCTTAGAAAGACTAAAACAATATTAGAATGATTTATGTCCTAGTGTACTTCCCATGTCTTCTAGGACTTTCATAGTTTCTGGTCTAATGTTTCCATTTCTAATCCACTTTGAATTTTTTTTTTCAATATATTTGTGAAAGTGAAAGTGAAGTCGCTCAGACATGTCTGACTCCTTGTGACCCCATGGACTGTAGTCTACAGGCTCCTCTGTCCATGGGATTCTCCAGGCAGGAATACTGGAGCGGGTTGCCATTTCCTTCTCCAGGGGATCTTTCCGACCCAGGGATCGAACCCCAGTCTCTCACAATGCAGGCAGACACTTTACCGTCTGAGCCATCAGGGAAGCCCTATGTTTGTGAGGAAGTATTCTAATCTCACTCTTCTACTTGTACCGGTCCAGCCTTCCCAGCAGCACCACTTATTGAAGAGAATTTTCTCCTTTGTAACTTCTTGCCTCCTTTGTCATAGATTGACCACAGTTAATCTATGGATTTATTTCTGGGTTATCTATTCTGGTTCATTGACCTCTGCATTTGTTTTTGCTCCAGTACCATTCTGTTTTGACTAGGGTTGCACTGTATTACAGACTGAAGTCAGGGAGCTTGATACTTGAAGCTTTGTTCTTCGTTCACAAGATTGCTTTGACCATTCGAGGTATTTTGTAGCTCCATATAAAATTTAGGATTGTTGATTCTAATTTGTGAAAAAAAAATGTCATGGGTATTTTGATAGAGTTTCAACTGAATCTGTAAATCACTTTGGGTAGTATGGACATGTTGACACTATTAATTCTTCCAATCTCAGATCATGGAATATCTTTCCATTTCTTTGCCATATTCTCAACTTCTTTCATCAGTGTTTTATAGTTCTCAGATTATAGATCTTTCACCTTCTTGATAGAGTTTATTCCTGGTATCTTAGTCTACTTGATGTGATTGTAAATGAAATGGTTTTCTTCATTTTTCTTTCTGATAGTTCAATATTAATGTATGAAAATGGAAAATATACCTATATATTAATCTTGTATCCTGGAGCTTAATTCATACATTAGTTCTAATATAAGAGCTTTTGGCAGACACTGTTGGATTTTTTTTTTTAACATATAATACCATGTCATTTGCCAATAGTGGCAATTTTACCTGTTCCCTTCCAATTTGAATGCCTTTTATTTCCTTGTTTGATTGCTATGGTTAGTTGTTACAATACTACCTTAAATAGAAGTGGTGAGAGGGTCTTCTTTGTCTTGTTCCTGATTTTAGAGGAAAACTTCTCTGTTTATCACCATTAAGCATGATATTAGCTATTAGTTGTGGACTTGTCACACAGGGACAAGGAGATGGCAAGAGTGAACATCGACATTTTAGGAATCAGTGAACTAAAATGGACTGGAATGGGAGAACTCAATTCAGATGACAATTATATCTACTATTGTGAGCACGATTTCCTTAGAAGAAGTGGAGTAGCCCTCATAGTCAGTAAAAGAGTTCAAAATGCAGTACTTGGGTACAATCTCAAAAACAACGGAATGATCTCTGTTCATTTCCAAGGCAAACCATTCAATATCACAGTAATCCAAGTCTATGCCCCAATCAGTAATGTGGAAAAAGCTGATGTTAAACAGTTCTATGAAGACCTACAATATCTTCTAAAACTAACACCTTAAAAAGATGTCCTTTTCATCATAGGGGACTAGAATGCAAAAGTAGGAAGTCAAGAGATACCTAGAATAACAGGCAAATTTGATGTTGGAGTACAAAATGAAGCAGGGCAAAGGTTAACAGAGTTTTGCCAAGAGAAAACACTGGTCATAGCAAACACCCTCTTCCAACAGCACAAGAGGAGACTCTACATGTGTACATCACCAGATGGTCAATACTGAAATTAGATTGATTATATTCTTTGCAGGAAAATATAGAGAAACTCTATACAGTCAGCAAAACAAGACTGGGAGCTGACTGCGGCTCAGATCATGAACTCCTTATTGCCAAATTCAGACTTAAATTGAAGAAAGTAGGGAAAATGATTAGACCATTCAGGTATGACCTAAATGAAATCCCTTATGATTACTTCCCTCATGGCTCAGATAGTAAAGTGTCTGCCTGCAGTTCAGGAGACCCTGGTTTGATCCCTGGGTTGGGAAGATCCTCTGGAGAAGGAAATGGCAACCCACTCCAGTACTCTTGCCTGGAAAATTCCATGGACTGAGGAGCCTGGTACGCTATAGTCCATAGGATCACAAAGAGTCAAGCATGACTGAGTGACTTCAATTTCACTTTATGATTGTACAGTGGAAGTGACAAATAGATTTAAGGGATTAGATCTGATAGACAGAATACCTGAAGAAATGTGGGCAGAAGTTCATGGCATTGTACAGGATGCAGTGATCAAAAACATCCCCAAGAGAAAGAAATGCAAAAAGGCAAAATGGCTGTCTGAGGAGGCCTTATAAATAGCTGAGAAAAGAAGAGAAGCTAAAGGCAAAGGGGGAAAGGATGGATATACCACTTTGAATGCAGAGTTCCAAAAGAATAGTAAGGAGAGATAAGAAAGCCTTCCTCAGTGAACAGTGCAAAGAAATAGAGGAAAACAATAGAATGGGAAAGGCTACAGATCTTTTCAAGAAAATTAGAGATAGCAAGGGAACATTTCATGCAAAGATGGGCACAATAAATGACAGAAATGGTATAGACAAAAAAGAAGCAGAAGATATTAAAAATAGGTGGCAAGAATACACAGAGAACTATATAAAAAAAGATCTTTATGACCCAGATAATCATGATGGTGTGGTCACCAGCCTAGATCCAGACATCCTGGAAAGTGAAGTCAAGTGGGCCTTAGGAAGCATCACTACAAACAAAGCTAGTGGAGGATATGGAATTCCAGTTAAGCTATTTCAAATCCTAACAGATGATGCTGTGAAAGTGCTGCACTCAATATGCCAGCAAATTTGGAAAGCTCAGCAATAGCCACAGGACTGGAAAAGGTCAGTTTTCATTCCAAACCCAAAGAAAGGCAATACCAAAGAATGCTCAAACTACTGCACAATTGCACTCACTTCAGATGCTAGCAAAGTAATGCTCAAAATTCTCCAAGTCAGGCCTCAACAGTATATGAATTGTGAACTTCCAGATGTTCAAGCTGCATTTAAAAAAGGCAGAGGAACCAGAGATCAAATTGCCAACATCCATTGGATCATCAAAAAAGTAAGAGAATACCAGAAAAACATCTATTTCTGCTCTATTGATTACACCATGACTTTGACTGTGTAGATCACAACAAACTGTGGAAAATTCTTCAAGAGATGGGACTATCATATCACCTTATCTCCGACCCGAGAAATCTGCATGCAGGTCAAGAAGGAACAGTTAGAACTGGACAAGGAACAACAGAGTGGTTCCAAATCAAGAAAGCAGTACATCAAGGCTATATACTGTCACCCTATTCAACTTCTATGCAGAGTACATCATGCAAAATGCCAGGCTGGATGAACCACAAGCTGGAATCAAGATTTCTGAGAGAAATATCAATAATTCAGATAAACAGATGAGACCACCCTTATGGCAGAAAGTGAAGAAGTAAAGAGCTTTTTGATGAAAGTGAAACAGGAGAGGGAAAAAGCTGGGTTAAAACTCAACATTTAGATAAAGAAGATCATGGCATTTGGCCCCTTCACTTCATGACAAATAGACGGGGAACAAGTGGAAACAGTATGAGATTATTTTTATAAAATAATAATTTTATTAAAAAATAATTTTATTTTCATAAAACACTTATGAGGCCACAATAATACGACACTACAAATCAATTATGGGAAGAAAAATGGGTAAAACACAAATGGATGGACACCAAAAACATGCTACCAAAAGAAAATCACTGGGTAAATGAAAGAATTCAAAGAGGAATTAACAAAACACTTCAAGACTAATGAAAATATAAACTTTCCAATGTCTGTGAGATGTAGAAAAAGCAGTTCCAAGAGGGAGCTGATGTAATACAAGCATAACTCTAAAATAAAACTCTCAAACAAATTACCTAACCTTTCATCTAAAGGAATTACAAAAAGCAAATGAAAGACAAAAGTCAGCAGAAGAAATAATAATCATAGTGTAAATAAATGATTCAGACCAAAAAAATAGAAAAGGTCAATGAAACCCAAAGCTGATTCTATGAAAAGATGAACAAAATGGCTAGACTTAAGGTAGGTTCATTAAGGAGAAAAGGGAGAAGACCCACATAAAAAACAAACAAAAAAACGAAATGATAAGAAAGAACAATTTATATATAAAAAAATCACATGATCAGCTTAATAGATAGGTAAAAAAAGGATTTAATAAAATTTAACATTCATTTATACAAAAACTTTCATCAAGGTAGGTACATAGGGGACATAACTCAATATAATGAGGAACATTTGTGAGAAAACCTGAGTTCACTTCAGCCACTTAGTCATGTCTGAATCTTTGTGACTCCATGGACTGCAGCACGCTGGGCTTACCTGTCCATCACCAATTCCTGGAGCTTGCTCAAACTCATGTCCATAAGTCAGTCATGCCATCCAACCATCTCATCCTCTGTCGTCCCCCTCTCCTCCTGCCTTCAATCTTTCTCAGCATCAGTCTTTTCCAGTGAGTCAGTTCTTCTCATCAGGTGGCCAAAGTATTGGAGTTGCTTCAGCATCAGTCCTTCCAATGAATATTCAGGACTGATTTCCTTTAGGATGGACTGGTTTGATCTCCTTGCTGTCCAAGGGATTCTCAAGAGTCTTCTCCAACACCACAGTTCAAAAGCATCAAGTCCTCAGTGCTCAGCTTTCTTTATGGTCCAAATCTCACATTCATACATGACTACTGGAAAACCCAAAGCTCTGACTAGATGGACCTTTGTCAGTTTACATATTTAGGTGCTCTTTATTGGATGCATATATGTTAACAGATATGTTTTCAGATATGAGTTCTGCTACAGCCATCTTGCTTCCATTTGCCTGACATTTCTTTTTCCATCCCGTCACTTTCAATCTGAATATGTCTAGCTTATGAGTTTCTTGTGAGCAGAATATTGAAGTCATATTTTTATGTAATCAGCCACCTATGTATTTTTATTGACCCATTTAGCCTATTAACATTTAAAGTAATTATTGATTGGTTTGTACTTAATGCCATTTTATTTCTTTTTTTCCAACTTTTTTCTTGTTCTTCCCTGTTCTTCCCCACCCCCCTTCCCACCCCTTTTAGTTTATTTGCTGTAGTTTGATCATTTTATTTAGTACTATACTTTTGCTCTTTCTCTGTTTTGTAGTTTTTGTTCTTTCTCTGTTTGTGGTTTTTAACTTGTGTTTAGCATGGGGATTGTATCATTTTATCTATAGCTATATCTATTTATTTTAAATAAATTGCCCTTTAAGTTCAAACACGTTCTAAAAGAGTATAGTTTTGCTCCCTTTCCCCACACTTTGTGTTTTTTATGTCATATTTTAATCTTCATGTTTATCCCTTTCCTGATTACAATTTTTTTATCTTTTAATATAAATCTTGTTCAAGTTGTTGATCTCCAGTCTTTACTACATACTTGTCATTAGTAGTGATATTTACCTTTTCTATGGATACTTAAATTTTGCTATAGCCTTTTATTTTCTACTTTGAGAAGACCCTTTAACATTTTGAGTGGGTCTGTTTAGTATTGATGAATGTTTTTAGCTTTTCCTAGTGTGAAATGCTCTTTGTCTCTCTTTTGATTCTAAATAATGATCTTGCTGGGTAGAAAACCTTAATTTGCAGGGGTTTTTTCCCTTTTAGCACTCTAAATATATCATGTCACTCTCTTATGATCTGTAAAGTGTTTATAAGAAAATCAGATGATAACCTATGGGAATAGCTTTGTATATGGATGTTTTTTATCTCTGCTTTTAGAATTCTCTATCTTTCCCATTTCCCATTTTCAGTACAGTATGTCTTGATGTGGATCTACTTGGTTCATCTTGTTTGGGATGATGTACTTATATCTATTTCTACTTCAAGACTGAGATATTTCAACTGCAATTTCATTAAATATATTTTCAATCCCTTCCCTCTCTCTTATCTCCTTCTGAGACCCCTGCAATGGGAATATTGATATGCTTGACATTATCCCAAATATCCTTTATAGTGTTATTTAAAAATTTTTTTCTTTTATTTTTGCTATTCTGATTGAGTGATTTCCATTATCCTATCTTCCATGTTAATTATGCAGTCCTCTGTATGACCTGGTCTGTTGTTCCTTTCTCGAACTTTTTTTTTTTTCCAATTACTGTATTCTTCAGTTCTGTTTTTTTTATATATATTTTTTCTAGCTTCTCATTAAAATTTTCACTGTGTTCATTTATTCTTTCCCCTAATCCAGTTATCATTCTTACTAATAATGCTTTGACTTCTTTACCTAGTAAAATGCTTATTTCTATTTCACTATTTGTTCTTTAAAGTGTTTTCTCTTGCTCTTCAATTGAGACACATTCTTCTGTCTTCTCATGTTGCTCATCTTTTTTTCTATCTTTATGAAATTAGGTGAAACAGTTACCTATGACAGTCTTGAAGAGGCACCCTTAAGTGGGAGCATCCCTATCCATTGTCTGTGTGACCAGAGGCTCTAGTGAGAGAGCTGGATTTGATACGAGCACAAGGCATGTCTTCTCTCAGTGTTTTCTGGCACCCATCACCTGGGTTGGAGGTGGTGCTAGAGGTGGAGGGACTAGGCTTGGAGCCAGGTTGGAGGCAGGGCTTCCCCCATGACCAGTGGCCATAAGTGCCCTGTCAGGAGCCGTGTCAATTCTCAAACTGCTCGAGCAGAAGCCTTAAGGGTAAGATCTCAGCTGACTCCGTTCTCTTTAAACGTGTGCCCTTCATTATTCTGCTCCTAGGATCCTCAGCCTCAGAGGGGAGCAACGCTGGAGTGAGAGTGGCTGGCGTGGGTATTCAGTGAAGGTCCGCACATAGGGTATGGTGGTCTGATCTCCGTCTGCCTCTGAGATACAAAGCCATCACTAGGAATGGCTTCTCTATTGCTGCTCAGATACCCCTTGGGTATGAGCTGCCACAGCATCTCATGGTCAAGCTTTGTCATGGGTCATGGTAGTCCTCACTACTGTGTGGAGCTGAGATGAGAAGTAAGTGGTTCAGGAGTGTTTTCTTGACTCAAGCTGAGGTGTGCATGGAGATAATTTGTGGGTTCTGTCTGGACATTAAGTCAGACAACCATGTGATTTCATTCCACCATTTTACCCTGATTCAGAAGCAAGCAAACATTTGTGTGTTCCTTATAAGCCTAGTCCATACTTTCTACTGCCTTTCTATTAGCCCCCATAGCCCTCCAACCAGCCGAAGGGGCTCATCTTCCCATTAGACCCCAGAGCTGAGCTACCTAATCTGTGACTTGAACAGCTCACTCCCCAAGGTGGTTCTCCCCTCATGTAATCCCCTCTTTCCTCTGAGACCTCTCCCAGGGCACATGTCCTGACCTGATCACTTGTTTTCCCTTCCACCTCAATTTCCATGTATTTTACTTATAGCTTTGGTGGTACAGAGTCTTTCTGCTTGTCTCCACTTAGTTTTTAGTGAAAATTGACCCACAGCTGGATATATATTTTGGTGTCTTTGTTGGGGGATGTGAGTTTGTGTCCTACTCTGCCATCTTGATTTGGGTCTGTCATGTAAGTCTTAATATATACCCACAGTAATCTTGTTTGAGACCTACTGCCATAACTTCTAATAGGTTATCTAAGAAAAATGGAGTCATGTTTACCTTCCAGCTGCAGTTATTAATGTTAAGGTAATTGCCTTTGAACTAAATTTCATAATTTATGTGGAAATTGACCAAAAAAAAAAAAAAATTAGGCACATTGTGACTCAGCTTATTCCTCTGCAACATATCCCAGAAGACTGAAATAAAAATATAGACAGCTTACTTTTCTTTTTTTCTTTCTTTCTTTTTTTTAAACTATAAATTCTAAGGAAGAATCCAGTCCCAAACCCTTTCAGGATGCTGGGATAATTTAAATCCATTGTAGGACTGAAGTGCCTGCTTCCTGCCCACCTTAACCACTCTTAACACCTAGAGTCTTGTCTCTGGTTCCTCCATGTAACATTTCAGAGTGAGCAGCAATACGTTGCATCTGCTTATATTTGGAATTTATGTGACTTTACCTTCTGCCACATCTCAGTGCTTTTCTGGAGAAAGTTCTATGCTTTTAAGGACTCATGTGACTACACTGGGCCAAATTGTATAATACATAGTAATCTCCTATTTTAAGATCCATAAATTTAATTATTCTGGTAAGTCCCTTTTGCCATGTTAATAACCTATCACAGGTTTCAGAGACTTTAAAGTGGATGTCTTTGGGCAGACATGATTCTGTTTACCACCCTCTGAAATCAAAATTATTTAAATTATTTGGTTTACTGCATTTCCATACATTCACATTTGTTGTTAAAACTATGAGTCCAACTTGCATCAACTTGTTCAGCATTTTTTATTTTAACACTCGATGTTGTATTGTTTTGTTTTGTTTGCAACTTTTAACTTTAGCAATGGAGATTATTGTACTTTGGGGTTTATTCTGTCCAGGGTCTAGAAGAGCATAAAACTCTTTTCAATCATGGTAGTGCAGTGTTTTCTCAAATTACTGTCTCTTCCTCTCAAAATCATATTTACGAATGAGAATCTTAAGCTTCAGTTGTTTTCAGAGTTGCCGTATTTCCCTCTGGTTGTAATAGCAGTCAGATCCCATTTCCTTCTTCCATGTAGGTGAATAGGAAAAATATAAATATTTTGCCTAATTCTGCACTTCCCCCTCTCACTGCCAGTTTCTTATTTTATATATATATATATATATACACACACATATATATATATATTTGGCACTTAATATAGCAAAGCACTGTGTTTGACACTAGAGATGCATACATAGTTCAAAAGATACAATGGCCATATTTGGGTTGCCTAAACAAGGAGAGGTTAAGATCGATAGATTCCTTTTGTTACTTCAAGAGCTAGACGTTACTGTGAATATATCAGACATGAATATGTGAAAATTCATTTCTATTACTAACTCCTTGCACAATTTTGCTACTTGCAAGCTGTCTCAGATTATAACTTTGCTTCCATCTAATCATAAACAAATTTTGAGAGGGAATAAACTATGCTGTCTGTAAATTCTTCTAGCACCCTTGGATGGAATCTTTTGTGAATTAAATATTGCTTCATACTTTATGAATATTTAATTGAAATAGTTATTTTCAGTTTAACTTTGGAAGAATTTTGAATTCATTGGCCTATGTGTGTTTGAAAAATGTGAGGTTATTACTAGTGAAATTTTTACAATGGCATTCTTTAATTATAAATTTTGAATTAAAATCACGCTTAGAATTAAATTTTAATTAAAAGCACTCCTAGAACCACCATTAAGAAAAATTACGTCATGAAGAGTTGGACATGCCTTGGTGACTGAACAACAACGTGTTGCATTCATTGAGCATGGATTGTTTTACATGTACCAGATCCTCTTCCCCCATGTCAACCATGGAGTGAGAAGACAATATATTGTAGTGGTGCTTTTCCAAGTCTAATGTGCAGAGGAATTACGTATGGATCTGTTTAAAATGTAGATTATGGATCAATAGGTCTGGGGTCTAGACAGCTTGCATATCCAACAAGCTCCCCAGTCATGCTAATTTTGTTTCTCCAGGGACCCTACCTTGAAGAGCAAAGCTGTGAATAAACCCATTAAACACAGAGTCTGGACAGGTAAACATTAGCCTCACCACTGATGATTCGGCCGATGACCTAAAGCAACTTGCTTTGCCTCTGGGCTGAGTCTTTCCATTTATAAAGAAAAAAAAGGACTTGTTATGTTACTTTTAATAATCAACACACTACTGACCACTGAGGCTGAGATATTTCTCAAATTCACACGAGTAGTGACAACTCCTGTTTTCTGATTTTAGGTTTGCTGATGGCAAGTTGAGCTTTCACTTTATCATACAAGCAATAAAACCTGAACCCATTTATACAGAGCATCATAGCTGAAAATAAGAGAAATCACACAGAGCTATTTTACAAGATACTTTGAGAAATTTTAGTAAATTGGACTGTTATTACTTTAATGGATTTTATATTTTTCATGCTATACCAATAGCTTTCTCTCTATTTTATTCATTTCCACTATTCATTACTTTTATACCACAGCCCTTTTTTCTGCTTTTAAACAACCCTTGACCAGGTGATAGCAGCACCTTTAAGAAAAGCTATTCTTCACAGCAGTCTTACATCAATGCCAGCTGTGATTTCATTTATATTGAATCACTGTAATTCCTGAAACAATTTATGGAGTTGTTTTTGCAATCCTGATTTAAACGTATATTTTCATGAAATCAAGGTATATGGAGGCCATATTCATCCGTGTTTTTCGACATTTCATTTTTGTAACTAAAGTTTGGCTGGCAGGTGTAAACTTATTGGTATGCCTTCATTGACTAGGAGAAGCATTCTTCTGAAGCAAGTGTGGAGAAAAATCTAAACGCCCTTCTTTGCAGGTGTATTGTGTAGCTCAGTGGCAATGTGGCACTTACAGCTTCTTCCAGTCTACACGATAGGGTTTGCAAATGGGCAAACAGGTGCGTGCGGGCCCAGGACCAAATCAGCCCTCAAACACAAGTGACCAGTGTGCTTCTGTATATTTAGGCCAACTGATAGTTTTTTATTGACTGCAGATGGCTACTTACTACACAATAAAAAGCTTCCAGTTGACTGATCACATCCTTAAATTACCCTAAAGATTTTTGTTCCTCATGGCTGGGAGCTCTAATTTGTACTTAAATGGAGCAGGATAAATCTGAGCCCACATGAAGGCCTTATAACCCAAATGTGTGCTTGAAGCCAACAGAGATTTTTAAGCCTCACTTATGGCCTCAGGCTGGTCTTAGTATTTTAAGAATCCAAAGAAATAAGCCAATTTTAACTCTACTCATCTTTCCCTGACATTTTCCCAGGTTTGCAAATAAGCACTTCCCGGGGCCCAACAGGAAGCATTGAAGGAGACCCAGAGTCATAATATATATGTAAGTTATTTTATGTTTGGAACATTTCTTACAATAATCCTGGTTAAGCAACTACCTCACAAAACATGGCAAGTGCGTTCTAGGTGTCAACTATGCTGAAAAAGACTGAGGGCAAGAGAAGGAAGAGACAGAGGATGAGATGGTAGGATGACATCAATGATTCAATGGACATAAGTTTGAACAAACTCAGGGAGATAGCGAAGGACAGGGAAGCCTGGTGTGCTGCAGTTCATGGGGTCACAGAGTCGGATTTGACTTAGTGACTGAATAAAAAGACCAATCCTTATTAAGCAACTTTATTTGGGGGGCCACATACATATATACACATATACACACGTTCACACCTTCACACACATTAATGAAGGTTTTACCCTCCATTGTTCTATAATCATGATGAGAGTACATATGAATTAATACAGAGTATACTTTGTCAATAAAGGTCCATCTAGTCAAAGCTATGGTTTTTCCAATAGTCACATATGGATGTGAGAGTTGGACTATAAAGAAAGCTGAGCACAGAAGAACTGATGCTTTTGAACTGTGGTGTTGGAGAAAACTCTTGAGAGTCTGCAAGGAGATCCAGCCAGTCCATCCTAAAGGAAATCAGTCCTGAATATTCATTGGAAGGACTGATGCTGAAGCTGAAACTCCAATACTTTGGCCACCTGATGTGAAGAACTCATTGGATTCATTGGAAAAGACCCTGATGCTGGGAAAGATTGAAAGCGGGAGGAGAAGGGGACAACAGAGGATGAGATGTTTGGATGGCATCACCGACTCAATGGACATGAGTTTGGGTAAACTCTGGGAGTTGTGATGGACAGGGAGGCCTTGCGTGCTGCAGTCCATGGGGTTGCAAAGAGTCAGACATGACTGAGCAACTGAACTGAATTGAACTGGAAGAAGAATGTGATTGGAACTACAAAAATGATATGAAAAAAATGCTATTAAAAAGTTTGAAAAAGAGTAGACCTTACTCTTCCTGATGTAGGGAGAGAGAGTATGGGAAAAAAGTCCTGGCCTTTCATCTGGCATAATTTTTGGTATCAAACTTGGGACATTCTGGAACAAGTTGGCAATGTAATGTGGACACTATATTTGGGGACACATGATTTAGTTTCCAGGTCAAATTTATCAACATATGATCAAATAAGATGTTGGTGGATCACTCCCCTGCCCACTTTGGGCATCTTCAGTGTGAAATGAAGAGCTTGGATTTCATGATCTCGGAATGCCCCTGTATCCCCTAAAATTCCATAACAATTTTAAAAGCAGTTGAGAAGAATTTTAAGTATTGTTACTCCCTTTCCTCCCAAACCTACACATTTTGTGAACAATTCTTATTTTATCTTTGAAGAATTATGTCATTAATTGACAGGTATACATTTATTTTACATATTCCTCAGACAGTAGAATGAAATTTGCATAAGAGAAGGGTTTTCTTTGATTACTGTTATAATCTCAATGTCTGGCATGTAATACACATTCAATAATAATTCTTTAATAAATGATTGAATAAATCAGTAAATATCTTCCAATACAATGATTTAAAAAAAATAATATATATGTGAAACCTAACAGCCTCATTCTGCTTTATCCTGAAACACTTTTTCAAAAGTAAAAATATCTGCTATTATATAATTGTATCTAGTTAAAAGGAATAAATATTTCAGAGTCCAAAAAGTCAAAGCGTAATTCAGTGTGCAGAAATCAATACATTATGTCCTTTCAGTGTGGCAACTTTTATCTTCCTGATATGTTGAGACAACAAGGGTGATAGGAAGCAAAATGGTTATTCATACTAAAATACGTACATGAGTTTCCTCGTGGTCTAGTCGTTAGGATTTGGCACTTACACGGCCATGGCCTACTTTCAGTCCCTGGTTGGGGAACTGAGATCCTGTAAGCTGTGTGGTGTGGCCAAAACTAAAATGAAATCTTGTTTTCAATAATATAGTGGAGTAGCTTTTTTTTTTCCCCTTCAGCTTGCCAGAGATAGACAATCTAGTTAAAACAATAAATATCTTGTAATGATAAAATCATAATTTTACAAGATAAAATATTTGGTAGTAAAATAGTAAAAAAAAAAAA
Organism: Oryx dammah; assembly: GCF_014754425.2. Lineage (NCBI taxonomy): Eukaryota > Metazoa > Chordata > Mammalia > Artiodactyla > Bovidae > Oryx > Oryx dammah. Next base: position 6,512,048 of record NW_024070189.1, read on the forward strand.
AAAAAAAAAGAAACAAAACAAAACCCTAGAATGCTATAAAGCATTAGACAATTTTTTAACTGGAGAAAAAAGTTTTATAGCATCATATAAAATATGGTCTTTTCTATTATAAAGACTATAAATAAATTTTGCATTAAAATTCTAGATTAAGAAACAGTGGTTAGGAATATTTAAAGACCTAGAAATATCAATACTTATAAATAAGTGGCAAAGAATGTAAAAATAAAGATCTGATATCCAAAGAGTAATGTTAGAACATTAAAAACAAAATATTATATATAAAATAAAAAACTGAATAGGAAACAAATTTTAAAATACATGAAGATGTACTCTCTGATACGGATTTAGAAATTCATGTATTTTTAGTTGTATCTTTTAGAAAGCTGCTGCTGCTGCTAAGTCACTTCAGTCATGTCCGACTCTGTGTGACCCCATAGACGGCAGCCCACCAGGCTCCCCTGTCCCTGGGATTCTCCAGGCAAGAACACTGGAGTGGGTTGCCATTTCCTTCTCCAATGCATGAAAGTGAAAAGTGAAAGTGAAGTCGCTCAGTCGTGTCTGACTCCTAGTGACCCCATGGACTGCAGCCCACCAGGCTCCTCTGTCCATGGGATTTTCTAGGGAAGAGTACTGGAGTGGGGTGCCATTGCCTTCTCTGTCTTTTAGAAAGAGTAATCAAAATAAAATATCATTAAAAAGTAATTTTGAAAATTTCAGCTAAGGTCTTTTCAGCATATGTTATAAAATTTTTGGACCAGTTTTGAATTAGTGTTTTATAGTCTGCTTAATTTGTTATTATATGTATTGAGATTAGCTAGTAAATATGTAATGAAATTAGCTAGTAAAATTCTTGACAACTTGCTTAATATACTAATTAAAATTATATGCTAAATTACTAATGACAAAAAAGCATATAAATATAATGATAGATATTGTTGGTTTCAAGGATACAGTTTTACAAGATATAAAATCTTTTAGATATATATTAATAATACATAACAAAAGGGGAAAGTAAGATGAATTAGCTATACCACATGCCTGAGTCAGAGCAGAATTATGTTAAATATTCAGAAGCAGAGCCATATATTTGTTTAAGGAAAATTAATATCTCAGTGACTAATGGAATGCATAGGGAAACTATTGATTTCCTAGCATTTATTTCTGACAAAATGTGGAACAAAATATTAATATATGGAATAGTTTTAATTTATTTTTTGTCTAACACTCCAATCATCTTCATGTTCCTTAGGCATCCGATTTCTAAATGTTATGCATACTCATATGCTAACTGCATCTGTGTTAACTTGGTGCGGCAGCTTCTAATGTAGACCCCTCTGCTCCCCACTGCCTTTTGCTAACAGTCTTGGGGAGTGGGATCTGTGACTTGCTTCTAGCTAGTACTTTACTACAAAGGTGATAGGGTGTCACTCTGTCATTTCTTTACATAAGCAGGTCACTTAGTGGGGAGGCCCATAAGACAAGGTCACCTCAGTGGGGAGGTCCACATGGCCAATAGCCAGGAATGGAACCCAAACCCTCACTCTAACAGCCAAGGAGGAATTGAATTCTGATAACCGTATAAATGTGGAAGTGGGTCCTCCCCTAGCTGTTGGCCCTGAATTCTTAATGACATCGTTATCAGAGAGTCTGAAGCAGAGGACCCAGCTGAAGTTGTGTTCAGACAGAAGCGGAACCACAAAAATTGTGAAATAACAAGGCTGTTGTCTTAAGCTGCTGGCTTTGTGGTAACTTGTAAGGCAACAATGGAAAACTAATACATATAGACTATTACTGATGATTTAATTATAATGAAATATAAATAATGACAATTTTACAAATGTTAGAATAAGATAGCACTAGAAATGCTAAAGATACAATAATATTTTTTATATTTTTATTTCATTTACTTAATTTAGGTTTATTGACATTACTTAACAGTAAAATTCACCTTTTTTAGATGTACAGATTGAGTTTTGACTGGTATAAACAGTGGTATAACAACAACACATTTGAGATACAAAATAATTTTATCATCCCTAACATGTTTTTGAAATGCATAGTTATTTTCATTGTTAGTAGAGTTAGAGCTGTACTTTCTTTATCCTGAGTAAAATCAGAACTACTGCTTTGCTTCTATCTTCCTATTCAATCATTAGGAAAATATATAAAAACAAACTAGTTCAATTTAGAAAAAATTTGTTTAATAAAAGACATTGTAAGCTTTCATACAGTTGATAAATTTGCTTAAAATTAGCTTGAAATCTTGCATTTTTGGACACGATACATTTCAAGATACCACCTAGGAAGCAAAACACCACCCAAAGAAGGCCAGTGTTCAAAAATGAAGCTGGACTAAAACCATTTATATAGAAAAGCTATATCCTTTCCCATAAAGCACACACACACACACACACACACAACCATGCACATTTCTATAAAATAATAAAGCTTATATTTATTTTTAGGACCTGTTATTATTATATGATCCATAAAGACTATGGCACTGAGAAGGCAAAATGCTTTAGCTATACTAAAACAGATCTATCTGCGGTGTAGTGCTGAAAATAAAAGGATCTATTAGAAATTTGCTGCGATTACTATCTGCACTTCCCTAACACATTTGTGTGCACCATTATAAGGATATACTTTGTTTTAGTTTGCTTTGACTTTTTCCCTCTACCTAAAAAAGAAATACAAACTTATTCATGTGCTGTGAGTATGAATATCTCCCTTCAGATATTTGAGCATGATCTTGTTGAATTACATTTGTAAGCAGTATTGTGGTTTTGTAATAATGAATTTGCTGCTGCTAGGGCAAGTTTAGGCTCTGAACCTTTTTATCCAATATCAGCGACCCATGTAATAGTATACTTGGTCAGTCAAGAAAATGTGTTTATAGATTCCATAATTTCAGTTACCAATATATGAAATTTAATGCATTGCTGTAATAAAAGAATTTATAATAAATTGTAAAAAAAAAGTGTTTTTAAAATAGGGGCAAGTATTTGAATAATTATGGAGAGAAACAATATAAAAATAACCTCTTAAATATTTTGCCATACAGTTGACTGAATTGAGCAAAAAGATGCAGAGAGATGCTTTTTTTTTTTTTCCCTCAATTCAGTCAAATGCATAGCTCTCAAACTACAGGAATCTCATACTTAATGCAGCTCAATCTTTTTTTGCCTTGAAAGAATGTGAGCTTGAATTACCCGCTCTGTGATTGCATTCTATGATTTCTGAGAGTACAGGAGATGCCAAAATCATTGAGTAAACTTCTGTAACTTTCAACTTTATCAGAAGGAAGCAGAGTAGGGTTTACTGGAAAATATACAGAAGCAAGAACAAGGGAAGTGATGGTATTAAAAAATTTAGAGGAGAATTTCATAGCTATAGTGCTGTTTTAGCTTCAGTTTATTCCTGCACTGTGCATGTCATCAGCTTCCACAACTAGTGTATCTTAGCTATGGAAGTCTGAAAGCTATTTCTAAGTATCCACTATTTTTTTAAAACACATCTCTTATTCACCCATCAATGCTTAGGGAGCTTTATCATTGAAAATGAGTATCTATTTAGCATGTGTTGTCTAGGAAGTAGTGAATTAGAACAGAGAAGAGTAACTATCAACTGAACATCTCCACCTAAGGAAAATATTCTTTCTTTTCTTAAAAAATGTGTCTTTCCTTTGAAGAAAGGGAATCTTGACAGTGAGCAAATGAATTATCAATACCATTTAAGCATGTGAAAAGGCTGCTTAAAACAATTCATGATGGAAAATGTTTTATGACCGTAGTTTCTTTTAATTTTCCTGAATAAGAATTGTCAATAGTAATCATAATGATATACTAACATTTATTGTTCAAGCTGTTGTGTGAAGTAATTTTTGACGCTTATTAAGTGCATCTTATCCCAATTTTATGGATAAGGAATCTGAAGCACAGACCGATTATACAACTTGCCAGTGGTCTACCGGCAGTAATGACAGTCAGCATGATCAGTGGGATTCAGGAACGAGCAGACTAGCTCTAGAGCCAATAGCCCTACACGATAAAATTTGAATGATTATACAAATAATTACTCCAGAATAAAACAATGAGCCTACTCTTTTATTTTACAAAGTATTTTGATGTAGAAAAGCATACCTATACCTAGTAAACTTTTTACAATTAACAATTCAATCTTCATGAGTAAACTAAATTGATTAAAATGTTGCTGTTACACTTGACTAAATGCACTCTTCTAAATTTATCGTTTAACTTTTACCAAAGAGCATTCACATTTTGTTAATCAGGCATATCACTTTTTAACAATTACTTCTACCTTAAAGCCATAAAATTATTATGGCTCTTATGGTTTTATTAAAAACTAATGATTAGGAAAGCCAAAGTAATTTGAAACATCCCATCTATATTCTTGGGCTTCAGAGGTGTCACTAGTAGTAAAGAACCTGTCTGCCCATGTAGGAGACATGAGAGGTTGGTTCTACCCCACACGGTTGGGAAGACCCCCCAAAGAAGGGAATGGCAACCCACTCCAGTCTTCTTGCCTGGAGAATCCTGTGGACAGAGGAGCATGGTGGGCTACAGTCCCTGAGGTCGCAGAGTCAGACTTGACTGAAACAACTTAGCATGCACACAAGTGTTTGTGTTATCAGCAAAGCTCACTACAACAAAGGATAGCATTTATGTCTGGTGAACAAACTGAAAATTAAATTATGGAATATTGACCAGCGCTCTTCTCCAGAGTCCCTACAATGCTTTTGCTGGGCACCTGTGTTGAGAGTGTGAGAGCCAAAATGTTAAACTGGACAATTGACAGTTTAAAATTATATGCTGATTCCCTCTGTGAATATTTGCAGCTTCAACTGCCAATTTTAATTTACTACATTGACCAATTCTCCCATTAAAAACTCAATAATTGTTAGACCACTGTCATAAAATCTTCAAACAAACTCCAAAAACAATATATGCTTCAAATAAAATTTTTGGTATGAAGTCACATTAATTTATGTGCTATAAAATGTTAGGCAGGTAATTAGAATCATTTATTAACTCCTTGTGAGCCTCCAATAGCATAAACAAAAAAGAGAAATACATAATTAAATAAATAGATGTATGACGAGATCACCATATATTTAACATATATAAACATGCATATTTCTGTAATTAATTTGCCAAAGAACAGGCATTTTGTTGACCTGGACTTCATTAACTTGTGTATGTATATAAATGTGTGTATATATACATACATATACACATATGTTAGTACTTTCATATACATATAAGTTTACGTAGTTTGGGTCAACAAAATGCCTTTTATTTGGTAAATTTATTTTAAAAAAGAATATGATAAAAATAATCAAAAGATATATATAATAATACTTCCAGGTCATGTGTTTTTTATTTCTTTGCAAGAAATTTACAGCAATGTATCACAGTCCAAAAGGAAAGAATAGTGACACCGTCCATTTTCCATACTCCCATTTTCAGCCGACTCCTATTTGGAAAGAGGTGAATGTTAACTATAACTAGCGTTCAACTTTTCTAATTATTTTTCTTGGCTTTCCCACAGGTTTTAGAAAAGGTTCTTGGTGAATAAGTTACTAAATGGTATATTCACAAGAGCAGTGTTAATTACATATTGAATTGAAACATAATGATACATGATAGAGATGAAAAAAGATGTTACATTTCTCTAGTTTTTTTTTTTTTTGCAGTTTCCAATTATGTCTTTGCTCACTGGTTGACTTGTCTAGTTTTTCTAGTTTTATTTTTTAATGTCTTCTATATTTCTATCTTTTTCCCCTACAAGATTATGTTGAATTATTTCTCTGTTCATTTTGTATTTCCTTTTTTTCACTTTTATTTATATCAGTGATAGAAATATTTGAAAAAATTCTGATGCACACTTTTCATTTGAATATGTTAGATAATGACAAAAAATGTAACAAAAAGTCAAATAACTCATATACTCAGTATTTTTAGAATTTCAGTGTATTGTTAATCACTTCCACAGGCTTTCCTATTGACACTTTCATTCTCCTTTGGAAGTTTTCTTAATCCTGATCCTTCCTTTCTATAGAGTGGGAGGAAAATCCCAGCCTATATAGAGTCACTAAACATAAAGATTGTTGATTTGAGTTGTCTTTTTTAGTACTCATGGATAGTGCTTTCCTTTTATCCATAGCAACACATTTGCCTATTCTCCCTGCTTATTGTTTATTTTTTGTGATGCTATTCTAAAAGGACCTTAAAGATTCTTCAGGATGACTGAAGAGTATCAGCTTATTATTGTGAAGTTTCATACATCACATTGAGTATTATATTATTCTCACCCCTCATCTTTGCTGTCGGTGGCAAATAGATCATAGAGCTTTTCTCAAGTCTTCTGAACTATTTAATCAAAATTTCTTATATCAGTACTCCATAGGGCAGGAGTTCAGAACAAGTATAAGCTCCTCTTTATGATATACATTTTTACAATTTCTTAGTAATATTTGCTAAGAAATATTTTTCTGCCTGTCACTAATCCAGCTGTATGTGTTACCACTGAAATGCTACCACCCAAAAATTCACACAAAAGGAAACTCTTCTAGATAAATATAGACAAGTTTCTTTTTCCTTGACAGATTAAGTGTGAGGCCTTCATGTGTGTGAAAAGAGTAAGCGCCACTTAATTAGATGAACAGTTATAAAGCATAGGGACATATGAAGTGAAATGAAGGAAAATAAAAGTAATCTATTAGTGTCTCAAAAACCAGTGATGTAAGATAAATTGTAGATTTGAAAATACTTGCCTGCCCCATGCATGTTATGCTATGCTCCATGCATGAATTATTTAAAAGATTTATAATATACTTCATGAATTTTGAAGGCCAAAGTTCAATTAAATTCAGTGTGGTATCAGCAGAAATGATCATCTATAGATAACAAGTAATTTTTGAAGTCTGCTGAGAAGGCAAAATTTATGAATACATATATGAAGAGAGCTTTACATTTTTAATCAACTGAAATTAAAATAGTTCTAGTAAATACTTATACTTTTATTATTGTCTCCAAAAGCACCAACTGATCTTGCTTTTTTTGCCAAGGACTTCATTTTTCATTGCACATCAGCTGATACTCTTGTCTGCAGACAAGTGAAACAGATTACTTCTGAAACACAGATAGGATATAGGGTGGTGTTTCAGCTTGAGATAACCCACAAACAACACATCTCTCTTCTTTAACTGTTAAACTCAACACTCCATGAATTAACTTACTTACAATTCTATTGCAGCAGTCACTTCCTAAATGTAGTCTACAAACTCTCCCATACCTTCATAAGCCTGCAGCAACCACTTCACATTTGCTCCCAACCACAGCCAGCATAACCTTTTCGAAATAAAGACAATATCCATCTCATGCTTCAGTACCTTCCAATTGTTACTACTTAAGATTCATGATACTTGTCTGTCTTCTTTTTAATCGATATTTTGGTAAGATCTTCTTACTTAAATGGTTACTTCATTACCTAAAGATAAAATGTGCCTTACTAGACTGTAGTGGTCTTGCGTGGAAAATCCCATGGACGGAGGAGCCTGGTAGGCTGCAGGCCATGGGGTCGCTAAGAGTCGGACACGACTGAGCAACTTCACTTTGACTTTTCACTTTCCTGCATTGGAGAAGGAAATGGCAACCCACTCCAGTGTTTTTGTGTGGAGAATCCCAGGGACGGGGGAGCCTGGTGGGCTGCCATCTATGGGGTCGCACAGAGTTGGACACGACTGAAGCGACTTAGCAGCAGCATCAGCAGACTGTAGTTTGTATAAACCTGGGTGAATGAATTCAGGGCTTCCCTGATCACTCAGAGGGTAAAGAATCTTCCTGTAATGCCAGAGACCTGGGTTTGATCCCTGGGTTGAGAAGTTCCCCTGGAGAAGGGAATGGCTACCCACTCAAATATTCTTGGTTGTAGAAGTCCACAGAGAGAGGAGACTTTCATGCTACAGCCCATGCTGTCTCAAAGAGTCAGAAATGACTGAGTGAGTAACACTTTTAAGCACTGGGTGAATTCAAAGCTCCATGTAGACAAAAATTGCTATATTGCATACAGTTGATTTCTTGTCTCCAGTTCTTCAGTTTCCATGGCCATATCTGAATATTACCTTCACTGGCAACTGTTCAAGTCTGATATCTTAAACTCAAGCATCTTATCTAAATATAACATTATAACTTTATTAAGAGGCAAGTTGAAGTCACTTCAGTTCAAATCGGTACAGTTCAGTCACTCAGTCGTGTCTGACTCTTTGCAACCCCATGGACTGCAAAACCCCAGGTATCCCTGCCCATCACCATCTCCCAGAGTTTACTCAAACTCATGTCCATTGAGTTGGTGATGCCATCCAAACATCTCAACCTCTGTTGTCCCCTTCTCCTCCTGCCTTCAAACTTTACCAGCATCAGGGTCTTTTCAAATGAATCAGTTCTTCGCATCAGGTGGCCAAAGTATTGGAATTTCAGATTCAGCATCAGTCCTTCCAACACATTTTCAGGATTGATTTCCTTTAGTATGGACTGGTTGTATCTCCTTGCAGTCCAAGGGACTCTCAAGAGTCTTCTCCAACACCACAGTTCAAAACCATCAATTCTTCGGGGCTCAGCTTTCTTTATAGTCCAACTCTTACATTCATACATGACTACTGGAAAAACAATAGCTTTCACTAGATGGACCTTTGTTGGCAAGGTAATATCTCTGCTTTTTAATACGCTGTCTAGGTTGGTCACAATTTCCAAGGAGCAAGCATCTTTTAATTTCATGGCTGTATTCATCATCTGCAGTTATTTTGCAGCCCCCCAAAATAAAGTCTGTCACTGTTTCCACTGTTTCCCCATCTATTTGCCATGATATTATGGGATAAGATGCCATGATCCCAGTTTTCTGAATGTCGAGTTTTAAGCCAGCTTTTTCACTCTCGTCTTTCACATTCATCAAGAGGCTCTTTAGTTCTCCTTTGCTTTCTGCCATAAGGGTGGTGTCATCTGCATATCTGAGGTTATTGATATTTCTCTCGGCAATCTTGATTCCAGCTAGTGTTTCACCCAACCCAGTGTTTCTCATGATGTACTCTGCATATAAGTTAAATAAGCAAGGTGACAATATACAGTCTGGACATACTCCATTCCATATTTGGAAACTGTCTGTTGTTCCATGTCCAGTTCTAACTGTTGATTCCTGACTTGCATACAGATTTCTCAAGAGGCAGGTCAGGTGGTCTGGTATTCCTAACTCTTTCAGAATTTTCCACAGTTGGTTGTAGTCTACACAGTCAAAGGCTTTGACATAGTCAATAAAGCAAATTTTTTTTTTTTCTGGAACTGTCTTGCTTTTTCAATATCCAACGGATGTTGGCAATTTGTTCTCTGGTTCCTCTGCCTTTTCTAAATACAGCTTGAACATCTATAAGTTCACTGTTCACGAACTGTTGAAGCCTGGCTTGGAGAATTTTGAGCATTATTTTGCTAGTGTGTGAGATGAGTGCAAATGTGAGATGGTCTGAGCACTCTTTGGCATTGCCTTTCTTTGGGATTGGAATGAAAACTGACCTTTTCCAGTCCTGTGTCCACTGCTGAGTTTTCCAAATTTGCCGGCATATTGCGTGTAGAATTTCACAGCATCATCTTTTAGCATTTGAAATAGCTCATCTGGAATTCCATCACCTCCACCTGCTTTGTTTGTAGTGATGCTTCCTAAGGCCCACTTGACTTCGCACTGCAGGATATCTAGCTCTGGGCTGGTGATCATAACATCGTGATTCTCTAGGTTGTGAAGATCTTTTTTGTATAGTTCTCCTGTGTATTCTCCTCTTCTTAATATCTTTTGCTTCTGTTAGGTCCATACCATTTATGTCCTCTATTGTGCCCATCTTTGCATGAAATGTTCCCTTGCTATCTCTAATTGTCTTGAAGAGATCTCTAGATTTCCCATTCTATTGTTTTCCTCTATTTATTTGCATCAATTGCTGAGGAAGGCTTTCTTATCTCTGCTTGCTGTTCTTTGAAACTCACCATTCAAGTGGGTATACATTTCCTTGTCTCCTTTGTTTTTTGCTTCTCTTCTATTCACAGCTATTTGTAGGGCCTCCTTAGACAACCATCTTGCTTTTTTGCATTTCTTTTCCCCAGGGGTGTTCCTGATCCCTGCCTTATGTACAATGTCATGAACCTTGTCCATAGTTCTTCAGGCACTTTGTCTCTCAGACCGAATCCCTTGAATCTATTTGTTGCTTCCACTGTATAATTGTAAGGGATTTGATTTAGGTCATACCTGAATGGTCTAGTGGTTTTCCCTACTTTCTTCAATTTAAATCTGAATTTGGCAATAAGGAGTTCATGATCTGAGCCACAGTCAGCTCCCAGTCTTGTTTTTGCTGACTGTATAGAGCTTCTCCATCTTTGGCTGCAAAGAATATAATCAACCTGATTTTGATATTAACCATCTGGTGGTGTCCATGTGTAGAGTCTTCTTGGCAAAATTCTATTAGCTTTTGCCCTGCTTAATTCTGTACTCCAAGGCCAAATTTGCCTGTTAGTCCAGGTATTTCTTGACTTCCTATTTTGCATTACAGTCCTCTATAATGAAAAGGACATTTTGGGGGGTGTTAATTCTAGACAGTCTTGTAGGTCTTCATAGAATCATTCAACTTCAGCTTCTTCAGTGTTTCCGGTCAGGGCATAGAATTGGATTGCTGTGATAGTGAATGGTTTGCCTTGGGAATGAATGGAAATAATTCTGTCATTTTTGAGATTGCATCCAAGCACTGCATTTCAGACTCTTTTGTTGACTATGATGGCTACTCCATTTCTTCTAAAGGATTCTTGCCCTCAAGATAGATATAATGGTCATCTGTGTTAAATTCACACATTCCATTCCATTTTAGTTTGCTGATTCCTAAAATGTCAATGTTCACTCTTGCCATCTCCTGTTTGATCAGTTCCAATTTGCCTTGATTTGTTGACTTAACATTCCAGGTTCCTATGCAATATTGCCCTTTACAGCATCAGACTTTACTTCAGTCACCAGTCACATCCACAACTGGGTGTTGTTTTTGCTTTGGCCCCATCCCTTCATTCTTTCTGGAGTTATTTCTCCACTGACCTCCAGTAGCATATTGGGCACCTACTGACCTGGGCAGTTCATCTTTCAGTGTCTTATCTTTTTGCCTCTCATACTGTTCATGGGGTTCTCAAGGTAAGAATACTGACGTGGTTTTCCATTCCCTTTTCCAGTGGACCACGTTTTGTCAGAACTCTCCACTATCACCCTTCTGTCTTGGGTGGCCCTACACGGCACAGCTCATAGTTTCATTGAGTTATAAAAGGCTGTGGTCCATGTGATCAGATTGGTTAGTTTCCTGTGATTGTGGCTTTCATTCTGTCTGCCCTCTGTTGGAGAAGATAAGGGGCTTATGGAATCTTCCTGATGGGAGAGACTGACCCAGAGGGAAATTGGGTCATCCAATTTTCTGTTGATGGATGGGGCTGTGTTCCCTTCCTGTTATTTACCTGGGGCCAAACCGTAGTGGAGGTAATGAAGATTATCCCAACCTGCTTCACATGTTCCCAGGCATGCACTGCTGAATTCAGTGACCCCCAGCCCTGCGGCAGTCCACTGCTGACCCACGCCTCTGCTGGAGACTCCTGGACTCTTACGGGCAAGTCTGGGTCAGTCTCTTGTGGTGTCACTGCTCCTTTCTCCTGGGTCCTGGTGCACACAAGGTTCTGTTTGTGCCCTCCAAGAATGTGTAAGTTTTGTGGCTCGGCCACCTGATGCAAAGAGCTGACTCAGGGAGGCCTGGCGTGCTGCGATTCATGGGGTCGCAAAGAGTCAGACATGACTGAGCAACTGAAATGAACTGACCTGAACTGAACTGATGCTGGGAATGATTGAAGGTGGGAGGAGAAGGGGACGACAGAGGATGAGATGGTTGGATGGCATCACCCACTCAATGGCCATGAGTTTGAGTGAACTCCCGGAATTGGTGATGGACAGGGAGGCCTGGCGTGCCGCAGTCCATGGGGTCGCAGTGAGTTGGACACGACTGATACGGAACTGAACTGACAGTGGGTAATAGCGACCTCCTCCAAGAGGGCTTATGTCATGCCCAGTTCTGCTGCACCCGGAGCCCCTGCCCCTGTGGGGTTCACTGGTGACCTGTGCCTCCACAGGAGACACTCAAGCACAGTTCTGGCTCAGTCTGTGTGGGGTCTCTGGGTCTTAGTGCGCACAAGATTTGTCTGAGCCCTCTGAGTGTCTCTGGCGGGAATGGCGTTTGATTCTTAATGTGATTTCGCCCGTCCTGCCATCTTGCTGTGACTTCTCCTTTGCTCTTGGACTTGGCATATCTCCTAACAGTCGCTGGAGCCCCACGAAGCCACTGCTCCAGTGCCTACCAGGAATACTGGAGTGGGTAGCCTTTCCCTTCTCCAGGGGATCTTCCCAACCCAGGGATCCAACTCAGGTTTCCTGCATTTCAGGCAGTTTCTTTACCAGCTGAACCACAAGAGAAGCCCTTAAGTCTGATGAACGTTGAAAGTTTAGTTGCTCAGTCGTGTCCAACTCTTTGCAACCCCATGGACCGTAGCCTAGCCGGCTCCTCTGTCCATGGGATTTTCCAGTCAAGAATACTGGAGTGGGTTGCCATTTCCTTTTCCAGAGGATCTTCCCGACCCAGGGGTCAAATCTGGGTCTCCCCCATTGTAGGCAGACGCTTCACCATCTGAGCCACCAGGAAGTCTAAATACTGGAGTGAGTAGCCCTTCCCTTCTCCAGGGCATCTTCCCAACCTAGGGACTGAACTCATGTCTCCTGCATTGCAGGCAGTTTCTTTACCAGCTGAGCCACAAGGGAAGCCCTCAAGTCACGTACATGTTGTTATTTCTGATATATTTGGACATTTTCTATGTTATTTTGTTTCTTTGCCTACTATTTTAGTTTATTTTTTTCCAATCTTGCTTTCTCTCTGGATGCATCGTGTTTTCTTAATTACTCTTTTTAAAGACACTGTAGTTTGAATTTTATTTCTCTTTCTATATTATTAATATGCATACTTGACTATGAAAAAATGGAACTTAGCATACAGTGCAGGAACCATAAAATGTTTTATCTCAGATATTCTCCTTTGGCATTTCATAATATTTTTACATAGTATTAATATTATTTCTGACCTGTTTTAAATTATCTGAAATGTTTCAGCAAATGAGTAATAAGTTAGCTAATATATTTATTGATTCCTTGATTTACTGTTTCTTCTCCTTGTATATATCTTCTTCATTTTTCATTCCTGTGAAATTCATTGTTAGTATTTTTTTATTTATGAAATTCTGAATGTAATCTAAAAGCTATTTATTTTCTTCTTATTACTGTATGATATTCTAAATGGACATAGAAGTCTAGTAACAGCTAGATGTTCCCTCAGCTATTTAAACATGTCAATCATTTGTCTTCAGGCATCTATTCTTATTAATGAGAAGTATTCTGTCAGTCTATTGAAGTGTTTTTGATTTTCTCTAAATTTAATATTCTGCATTTTCTCTATGATGTATATGGGATAAGTATTAGATTTTTATGTTTGAAATTGATGTACAGTCAGTGTAAGAATTCAGTAATCTCTCTGCACCTAGAAAACACTGAATATTATCTTGCGGTATTGCTTGCACTTCTTTTTTTTTTTTTTCCTCCATCTGGATTTTTTCAGTGTATCCTTAACACTTTTAACATCTCCAGTATTTTCTACCTTTCAAAATTCCTATACTACATTACCTGATTTACTACTGCAATCTATTATAGAATACTATATATCTTTTAAATGCTATTTAAGATTTAATTACTATATTGTTAATTTTAGAAGTTATCATTCTATGTCTTTAAATATTTTTCATAATTTTTGTAATACTTTTATAATCTCTTTAGATTTTTGCTATTTTCTGGGACTGCTAAATCTCCTGTTTATAGAATTGACTCTCCTTCATGATAATTTATTGGCTTAAGAGATGGCTTTGTCAATTTTTGGTTCATCTTTGAGGAGTGATACCTTTTCTCCCCCCTGTAGTGAGTTCCATATGAGTTTGTTCTAAAAATATTTCCTTCAAAATCATTTTGTCACTCTGGCTTATATTATTCTAAGGTAGCAACTGAATTTTAACATGTTCTTGGCCATTATCTAATTTTGGAGTTGGTTTCTATTTCCAGGTTACAATTAGACTCCAGATCTCACATCCATGACTGACAGAGACTTGGTTTCCAATTTCTCATGACTAACTCTCTTCCCTTGACTTCACGTGTGGATCAGATGGTCTCAGTTTTCTAATCTGTGAGCAAAGCCAGGCTTTTTTCTAGCTGCCTGTTTCTACTAAACCTAATGCATATCTTCTCTTCCAGGTAGCACTTAAAACCCTGACCTGTAGGTTTCTAATCATGTCTCCATAGACCACAAAATTTAAATACATCTATATAATTCAACTTTTTTGTTTCACTTGGTTTCCAGCATCAATAAGTACTTTTATCTCTTTAAAGTGTGATTTTATTTGCTTTTATGTTTTTTGTCATGTTAACTGGTACTTTTCTTATTATTCTGAAATTGGCTACTAGAGCTTACAGCTGGAGATGAATCAGTTCAGTTCAGTTCAGTTGCTCAGTCGTGTCTGACTCTTTGCGACCCCACGAATATACAATCATTATTCTGTGTTTTAAAAAAGGACTGAAGCAATTGTGTTGACTGGCATCTTTCCCTGATTAGATATCTGCTTATGCACTCACTGACGGATCTATCTCCTGGGCTTCTTATTTGAACCTGAAAAAGAGAGTATCATTGAAAAGGAGAATGTAGAGATGAGAAAGCCATGGGAACGGCCAGCACTGCACTTTCTTAGAATGCTGAAGATAAAGGAAATGTGCGAGGGGTCAAGTGGACCCTGCGAAGAGACTCCACTTTGAAGCCACTTAAGATGCAACACTTAGAAGGCTGGAAGCTGAACAAAGATGCTATCCTGTAGATCGTTGTGGACCATGCTTTATTACATTTATTTTTTATTATTTTTTAATTTAAATTTATTTATTTATTACATTTCTTACCTTGGGAAATTGTGTGTAAGGTTCTTCCCCTGCAGGGCTCCCTCACATATTCACTCAGACATGTCATCCTCTTGATAAACAACGTTTTGTTCCCTCTCTCACAGAGAACACACACACTCTGTCTTAACCAGAAAAGAGACAGGAGCAAATAAGGCTCTACAATAGTGGGCAACTACATATGCACAAGGTACTTGCATCTCAGAACAATTGCTCTTTCCACATGAACTTGACAGGGGAATGGAAACCCCCCAAAAAACAAAAGGTGGGGGAGTGGGACAAGGAAGAGGGAGAGGGGGAGCCATTTCAGGAAAAGAATACAGTCTGCTTTTTCTCCCGAGGTCCCTCCTCCTAAAGGCTAACCAGCACTGATGGGAGAGGGAACAGCCCACAGTAAGTGAACTTGGAGGAGATTCTTTTAATTTGACTAGGCATCTTACCTACTTGAACGTGAACACAAAGTATCAGAAGCTGTAAAAAATGTAATTAAGGGAAAGAAAAAGACGCAAGGAAGCATAATAGAAAGCAATGATTGGAGACAAAAATTAAAATCAATTCATTTTGATGAATTGTGCAATAAAGAAGTTGCATATCTATCTATCTATATATATATAATTTATTGAGAGTAAGGCTTGTCTTTGTCAGCTCAACCCTCCTTATTGATGGCATGTCATTTATTTTATAAATGAAATCATCTTCAGCATGGTGAGAAAAGCATTTTACAGATTTTTCCAGTCAAAATGTTGATTTATGTTAAGGATTACATTTTTGAAACTCATTGAAAGTTAAAAATATTGAACTTTTAAAGTAAAGCAAATGTATGATTAAGTACTTATTACCTGGAGTAAATTAATGCTTTTAAGCTATAAGAACTGCCCACACATGGATATTCTGCCAGCTAGACCAGCAGGCTCACATATTCACACTGAGTTGGTTCCTTCCACCTTTTCCCCTTTTCCTTTTTTTTCCAGTAGAACTTAGCATTGGGCCATTTCTAACTGCCTCAAACAAATGTTCACTGTGTATTCTATCCACAAATCTCTATTTTTTTTTTCTTTTCAGCTTTATCCAGATCCAAACACATGGATTAATTAAAAAAAAAAAAAACTTTAGTGTGGAATGTAATAGTAGGACCTATGTTGAATGGCTGAAATAAATAAAAGTGTCAATAAGAAAATTATAGATACTGCTAAACATATGAGCTCCAGTCCATGGGGTCCCAAAGAGTCTGGCATGACTGAGCAGTTGAGCACACACATATGAGAAGCATAACTTATTAAAAAGAAAGTGGTGTGTTAGATTAAGAACACATAATTTGTATTCTAATTTCCTATTACTAATGTGCTGTGAAGAATCTAAATTTAAATCTTAGCTCCATATTTGCTAGTTAGAAGCAGCATTAGACAAATCACCATACTTCTGAATCATGCATTGATTTGCAGTGAAGAGGAAAGTAAATTTATGTAGAGAGTAAATTAGGGAGGGGAGTGTGCCTGCATATTTAGATACATTGTTGTTTGTTGTTGTTGACTAAGTCATGTCCAGCTCTTTGCAACCCCGACTAGAGAACGCCAGACTTCCCTGTCCTTCACTGTCTCCCGGAGTTTGCTCAAACTTGTGTCCATTGAGTTGGTGATGCCATCCAACCATCTCATCCTTTGAAACCCCCTTCTCCTCCTGCCCCAACTCTTTCTCAGAATCAGGGTCTTTTCCAGTCAGTTGGATCTTCACATCTGATGGCCAAAATATTGGAGCTTCAGCATCAGTCCTTCCAATGAGTATTCAGGGTTGATTCCTTTTAGGATGGACTGGTTTGATCTCCTTACAGTCCAAAATATATACGTAGGTATTTAGATAGTGCTTTTCTTGTAAGGCACGTGATAGGCAGACATGAAGAAAGGAGAGGTTGTTTTCTATCAACACATCTTGAGTGTTGACTCCTTTCTTTCAGTCAAGAAGCAAGAAACTCAGAAAAGCAGCACAAAGGATAGACTGGTTCTTGGGAACAAAGTGAACTCTTTTGGACGCACATATCCTCTAGCAGATAAAATAAACAGGCAAGAAAGAGAACTCAGTCATTTTCTTGGGATAACAGACTGTGAAAGTTCCCCTCTTCAAGGAAGAGATAGACCAATGTTGGCACTGACAATCCCAAGTGATAAATATTCAAGCCGGATATGAAAACAGGTTTTCTCAATATACTACTCTACATTATACCATGGTGGGGCCATAAGGATTATTACTTGCATGTTACATGTCCCCATTATGCTTCTCAACCTATTCAACCAATGTTTATTAAGTACTTATTGTATCAGTTCAGTTCAGTTCAGTTTAGTCACGCAGTCGTGTCCAACTCTTTGTGACCCCATGAATCGCAGCACGCCAGGCTTCCCTGTCCATCACCAACTCCTAGAGTTCACTCAGTCTCACATCCATCGAGTCAGTGATGCCATCCAGCCATCTCATCCTCGGTCGTCCCCTTCTCCTCCTGCCCCCAATCCCTTCCAGCATCAGAGTCTTTTCCAATGAGTCAACTCTTCGCATGAGGTGGCCAAAGTACTGGAGTTTCAGCTTTAGCATCATTCCTTCCAAAGAAATCCCAGGGTTGATCCCCTTCAGAATGGACTGGTTGGATCTCCTTGCAGTCCAAGGGACTCTCAAGAGTCTTCCCCAACACCACAGTTCAAAGCATCAATTCTTCAGCACTCAGCTTTCTTCACAATCCAACTCTCACATCCATACATGACTACTGGGAAAACCATAGCCTTGACTAGACGGACCTTTGTTGGCAAAGTAATGTCTCTGCTTTTGAATATGCTATCTAGATTGGTCATAATGTTCCTTCCAAGGAGTAAGCATCTTTTAATTTCATGGCTGCAGTCACCATAATGATTCAAATCATGCCTGAACTGTCTAGACATCATATCCTGAACATTCACTATTAACTAGTATTATTGGTTTATTCTCTTGGGTATTTTTGCATGTGTACTTTCTCTGACACTCAGTCATGTCCAAGTCTTTGCAATCCCGTGGACTGTACCTGCCAGAATCCTCTGTTCATGGGATTCTCCTTTCAAGAATACTAGAGAGGGTTGTGACTTCCTCCTCCAGCAGATCTTCCCAACCCAGAGACAGAACCCACGTCTCCTGTGGTCTCTACACTGGCAGGCAGATTCTTTACCACTGAGCTACCTGGGAATTTTTACTGAAATGTATTTTTTAACCTGAGTTTACGTGTCTTCCTTAGTTACATAACTTTCAGCGTTATCATCATTTTTTCACATGAAGAATTATTCTCCATGATACTGAATCATTTGGGGCAGAGATTCTCAAGGACAGATGTGATATTAAGGGAGCAGATGGGTGATTTAAAGAATGACAGAATAATCTGCATAGAATTTAATAAGGCCATGGTAACTAGAGAATATTTCCTTTTATCAAATAGGGGAGGGTTTATCCAGGATACACACCCAGTGAGGATACACACCCAGGACTTTGTACCCTAGACCATTTCCATTTTGATTATAGAACTCTGCTCCCTCAATCATTCCAGTTAATTCATACCAAAGATCTGATATTTTCATCATCCATGAGTTTAGGCCTATAGAAAATTATTATTGAAGTGTAACCATATTAATTGGGGTGTTTAAATTATTGATATCTTAGACACTAAGCATACTAACACAAGATAATTTTAGCTTCAGGTCAAACTGCCACAATATGTTCTTAAACTTGGAAATAAAAGTGAAAATTTTGTGATATTGACATATACTGATAAGAGGAAATGAATAACTTCACTTGGGAAAGGGTGGGAATGCTGAGAATGGGATTTACCCAGGTTGCTTTTGGGAATGGTACCCCCTCATGTGGCAAGTCCTGTATTCCTGGAGGTAGAGGAAAGTGAGGCGAATGGGATCTGGTCTGAAGGATGTATACCAAAACAAGGAAACAGAGGCAGGAATCAAAACTTAGTATCATTAAATTAACCTATTTTTCTAGGTCCTCTACCTGGTCTGTGCATCTTTCTTTATTGTTACAATTTTAAATTAGTTCAGGAGCCTCTGGATTTGATCATACTTTCTTCCTTTCTTGGTCTATTTCGTATATCTTATTTTTCTTGCATTATCAAAAGCCATGAAACTTAGAGCTTTGATTTCTGAAATCTTTCTATGTCCCTTTGTCTCTGTATCTTTAATTCCTCTTGTATGTTTATGCCTCTGTCTTGTCTCTCTCCCTCTCTCTCTCTGTTCTCTCTCTCTCTCTCTCTCTCTCCCTACCCATACACACACATATACAAAGCACAAGTATAGGTGAATCTCAAGAACAGTGCAGAGTCACAGGGTTACTATGAATGGGCAGCCTTGACATCTCAAGCCCGAACAGAGGTAGGAGACAGCAATGCTGGTTACTTGCAGCTGGAGAGAGAGAGCTGAGACAGGGCCACCCTTTAGATAAAAGGAGCCGGTTTGTAGTGGCCCGTCACAGAAGAAATCAAGGGAATGATTCCTTTGATCATACTTTCCTATCTAACTCTCATTTCCTGCCTGTGCTCCCCACTGACTAGTTCCCAGCACCCAGAAACGATAGAGCGACAGATCCCAATGACCTAACCCATAGAGTCACAAAGTAGGAGGAGAATCTTAGAAGGAGGTCTAGAGGAGCACGTGGAGGGTAACAGGTAACAATGCAGTGACTTGGATGAATATTGCCAACAGCTTTTCCATGGCACTCAGGCAATGTATGGACCAAATTTAAAATGAAATTATGATGAATTTAACTTTTATTATAATTATTCAGCATTGTCATCATATTTGTTTACAACTATGCTTTACTGGGCAAGAATATTCAGAGTCTATGTTTACTGATGAACTGATAAACTTCACACAGTGAAGGAAAATGATCCCACACAAAGTAAGTCTTTTCATTGCTTCAAAGACTTTGATAGTGCTCATGCACCTTTGGGGATTCTTCAGAAGAAATTATACAAATGTGTCTAATCCAAGAGAATCAGATGACCAAAAAGAGCAGAACACTTAAATTATCTCCTTGTCCAAATTATGTTAAATATTTTAATAGCATCTTAAATGAAGAGAATATGAATTTTTTTTAAATTTTGCACAAAAAGATAAATTCATATCCTCATCCTTATTCTGTTTCCCATCAGGTGTTGTGCTCTAAATAAATTAGTCATAAGTCAAAGATTAAAAGAAAAACAACCTAATGAACAACCTGATTTAAACTTCATTATTTTTCTGTTATTATATCTAATAAGTTTCCAAGGTTCATATTCACTTAAAATTTAGAGTGGCTTTATATTTCTCTAGTATCAAGAGAAACAAACTCACAGATTTTAATTATTGTATTATGGCTATGTAAGTTATTAACATTTGAAGATGGGTAAAATCATATGATGTAAACTCTATGAGCAATTCTTTCAATAAAAAATTATTTTTAAATAGAAAACTAAAAGTCAACAACTATCAGAGCTGACTGTCTTAATACTGAATCATCTTTGTTAATTTATAAGTTAAAAGCACTATTTGCAAAAGTACAAGTCTTCTGACTAAAATACCTTCATTTGGGGTAAGAGCAAATATAAAAGTAGCAGTTATGAATTCATTTAAAAAGTAGCCTTGCAGGAATATTTACTCTAAAAGCCTAAAAAAAAATCAGAACAAAAAGTATTCAGCCAACCACTTACAAATTTCAAAAATCAGGCTGCATACTTGATATTAGGTTCTGGGGTTTGATTTTCCGGTCTTTTGAAAAGAGAAATGTTAGTGTCAGATTTTGAGATGGAATATTTGTTGCATGAGACAAAAAAAAAATGGAATTATATTAAAAACCTTGTTTTCAGAAACAATTTTAATAATAAGTGACCATGAAATATAATAAAGCAAAAATATCAACCTGGTTGTCAGTGACTTAAATGATTCCCATCAAAGAGTCATTTTTGACAGCAGAGTGAAATATAAATTGTGTATTTACATCCACTATATTTTTTAGAAGTAAAAAATCCTTCAATTCTTCCCTTTCTTAATCCAGAACAATGAATCACTTAAGAGAGTTGTGATAAAAAGAGCATGCTAATTTCAGTTCTTCTACTCTAAGCAGGCAGTTTAACAATTAAAACACTGCATAATTCCTTTAAAAATAAAGTAATGAGGTTAAACTTTATCATAGAATTATTAAGTAACTTAAAGGAAAAAATATATGAAATCTAGTCATAAGCTATCAATATCAGTGTTCAAATTACTATTGATGTTTCTATAATGATTTCAAAGAACAACAGCAGCAACATTTATGCCAACTAAGATGATGCAGGTGGAAAAATATTTATCGTTGCTTGATCTTGTGCCCTTCTGACAACTTTCAGGATTAGCTTGGAGATGTGTAGCGAAGACATTTGTAAAACATTCATCTCAAAAGTTCAGGTAAAACTGATCTCAAACTTTATTTTTTTATATATATTTATATATAAGATAAAGGTTTTATTTTTTTAATGTTTTATTTATTCATTTTTAATTTATTTATTTTAATTGGAGGCTAATTACTTTACAATATTGTATTGGTTTCTGGCAAAGTCCAAAGCATTCTCAAGTATTTGAAAATTGCCAAGGTAATATTTTCAAACTATTGTTTGCTCATGGCATCTGTGTTCTCACAAGCTAACTCTTTTTTGCCTACATCGTCCTGCAAGCAAAGTTTCCTTCTGCTGTTCTTTGGCATATACAAAACACACACACTCCAATCACATCAAGTATTCTGGTATAAAATAAGATGAACCTTTATAGATTACACTTATGATTCATACTACACACAGCTGGGCACCTCCTCTCTTTTTCTTTTCCCTCATCTTAATTTTTCCTCCTAGATTCCATTCTCTTACAGACCAACATATTTTTGATTATGGTCAGAGTTTTCATCTTCCGTATTACATATAGTAAATGGATAAACATTTATACGTTATATTAGTGAATAGCAATTATATGAAGCAGTATATGTGTACATACATAATAATTTATCTGTGCATATATTTATGTATGTATTTTAATACATATTTGTGTATGCATACATATATTCATACACATATGTAGTTATTTTCCTTAGACAAATTATGGTGCCAGTGGTTGAGGTGAAATATCTTCCTGATATATCACCTATATTTTGGTGGTGATTTGGCCACCCAATGAGTGTTTAACTCCAAACAAGAAGCCCAGATAGCATCTTAAATTTAATTCAGATATGAATTATTTCAAAAATATGCTGTAAATTAACATTGGCTACAGTAGAATATCTTTTCTGATCTTATTTTAGGTATCAATTTTCTATATATCATAAAGCATTGAATAACTAGAAATGTCAACACAAATTTCTCTTTTATGAATAGTGGAGGGTGCTCTTTAGAATTTTATTTGACTATGAAATGTCATTTTTGTCAGTCAAGTTTCAGATGTCTCCAACACATTATAGTATTTTACATCCATATATTTTTGTCCATATTCTTAGCATTGTACATTATGACTTTTGAGTGGAATTCAGTTAGGAAAACAAAACATTGTAGGTATTTCAAAGAGGAAGCACTTTTTAAAATTTCAAGACTAGTGACTTAAAATGCATGGACAGGGTTAGAAAAGTAATCTGTCAGGAACTGCACCATTGAGTGTTCAACAAATCAGCAAATCAGATACCTGTGGCGGATTCATGTTGATGTATGGCAAAACAAATACAATATTGTAAAGTAATTAACCTCCAATTAAAATAAATAAATGTATATTTTTAAAAAATTTAAAATAAAACTGCCATATGATCAAATAATCTCACTTCTAGATGTATATCCAAAGGAAACTAAACCATTATCTTGAAGAGATGTCTGAACTCCGATATTTATTGCAGCGTTATTCACGGTAGCTAAATCATGGAAACTTTCAGTGGACACACACACATGCACACACACGCACTCATGCATGCACACACACACACACAGGAATATTATTCTGCTTTAGAAAGAAAGGAAACCATGTTATTTGTGATGCCATAAATGAAGATGGAGGGCATTGTGCCAGGTGACATAAGTCAGAGAATGACAAACATTCCCTGTATTTTCATTTATATTTGAAATCTGCGGGAGAGGAGGAAAGACAAATTCACAGAAAGGAGTAGACTGGTGCTTGCCAGGGAGTGGTAGGTGATGGAAAAAGAAGTTGGTAAAAGGGTTCAAACTGTGGCTGTATATGAGTAAGGTCTGAAGATCTAACGTATATCACTGGAGAACATGGTTGATAACAATGTATTGTGTAACTAAAATCTGTTGAAAGAGAGTGGAACTTAAATGTACTCACTGGAAGGACAAGAAAGAATAAGTGAGGTGATGAATGTTATTCATATTTAACTGGATGAGGGAAATCCTTTCACAGTATATACATATATCAAATCATCACATTGAATGCTTCAAATACATTACATTTTTTTTCCAATTACACCGTAATAAAGCTGAATAAAAAAAAAGACATTTTGCAAACCTAATAAAAGCTGGAGCTGGGTTTCAAACCTAGAAAGCCTGGATCTAGAATCTATACTCTAATAAACCACTAATTCTTTCTGACAGAAACTGTTCTCTCAAATTACATCTTAATGCTCTTACAGTATATTATGCTTATAGGGTAAAGTCAGGACATTAATTAAATTCCAGGCCACCATAGAAATATATAGTTTAGGGACATCCCTTCTGTGGGTTACAAAGTAATAAAAGGATTGTTTGAGCTGCAACTGTTTGTAAATATCGCATCATGGGGAACATATCTCAGTCAGCTCCCAATATGCTACCATAAGCCGCTATAAATGAGCAATTTTAAGAAATCCTTTCAATGGAGCAAACTTCATGAACAATGCAGAGACATTAAGCTCTTCCTCAAATCAAAAAGAGTAGAGACAATCCTTAAAGTCCTTAATGTCTACAAGGCATTTTGACCCATTCTGAAACAAGGTCCTCCCTAAAGTGATAATATCAAGTTCAAGTTCAGTCTCTCAGTCCTGTCAGACTCTTTGCGACTACATGAATCGCAGCACGCCAGGCCTCCCTGTCCATCACCAACTCCCAGAGTTCACTCAGACTCATGTCCATCGAGTCAGTGATTCATCCAGCCATCTCATCCTCTGTCATCCCCTTCTCCTCCTGCCCCCAATCCCTCCCAGCATCAGAGTCTTCTCCAATGAACTAACTCTTCGCATGAGGTGGCCAAAGTACTGGGGTTTCAGCTTCACCATCATTCCCTCCAAAGAAATCCCAGGGCTGATCTCGTTCAGAATGTACTGGTTGGATCTCCTTGCAATCCAAGGGACTCTCAAGAGTCTTCTCCAACATCACAGTTCAAAAGCATCAATTCTTCTGCGCTCTGCCTTCTTCACGGTCCAACTCTCACATCCATACATGACCACTGGAAAAACCATAGCCTTGACTAGATGGACCTTAGTCGGCAAAGTAATGTCTCTGCTTTTGAATATGCTATCTAGGTTGGTCATAGCTTTCCTTCCAAGGAGTAAGCGTCTTTTAATTTCATGGCTGCAGTCACCATCTGCAGTGATTTTGGAGCCCCCAAAAATAAAGTCTGACACTGTTTCCACTGTTTCCCCATCTATTTCCCATGAGGTGATGGGACTGGATGCCATGATGTTCGTTTTCTGAATGTTGAGCTTTAAGCCAACTTTTTCACTCTCCTCTTTCATTTTCGTCAAGAGGCTTTTTAGTTCCTCTTCACTTTCTGCCGTAAGGGTAGAATATACTCCTTTCTTAAAGCATTAATCTATTTTTGAACATTTAAAGCTATGCAACACATTTTGGAAAAAAAAAAAAAAACAAACGATCAATATTTGAATTGTCCAACAGATAAAATACAACAAAGGCAAAGGAGTCACCCATGTATTTCAACAAGAGAGAAACAGTAGGGAAGCCCGCTGCACATTGAAACTAGAGATATTTCAAAAGCTGATTTTTGATTGTATATAATTCATTGATTGCTAGTCGGCATAGAGTTTCAAATTATCAGACTCCGGAGAAAATAATTATGAAAAGATTTTGCTATTATAAACAGATTTCACAATTGTGTTATTCTTCCTTCCTCTGTTTTATTTTGGTCATGTTCCCAATTCACATAAGGAGTTATTTTCTCTTAAAAATGAAATCAATGTTCTGGTCAAGACATGCCAAATGCATATTTTAGAATGTTATAATGGGTAGAGAAATAACCCGATGATCTTTTGTTTCATTGTTTTTAATCTTTTTTATTATTATTCACACATTTGGCAAGTTTAAAGTCTGCCTTTTTACAGTTTCCCTAGTTTAAACTTCCAGACGTTAATGGAAATACTAAAACAAAATATGATGATAAAAATAGTTCTTAAATAATTCCCGAGAGAGCTCCTAAGACTGACTTTATCTATTCCTTGCAGGCACAACCTTAACATATCATAAGATGTGAACTCTATTTAGCTGACACTTTGGTGGTGTAAGTGTTTTTCACAAGTAATCAGCACCTGAATAATCAAAGGTGTGTACCATCCATCAGCTTTAATGAAGCATTAAAATACTTTAATGGAACTTAGGGTAATTAGAAAGTCTCTTATGCAGTTCATCTACTAACAAGAACATTTTCAGGATTAATAATAGTGGAGTGAATTTTCCAGCAAGGAATGGGTCCTTACTTTACTTCAGCAGTCTCATTTGTAAAACTAGAATTGTTTTATGTGTTTCAAGGGGATGTTGGGTATAATTCATGATTAAACTGTTATAAAGTATTAATGGTTCCTTAGCTGAAATTATAAGTCTGTTTTCCTTAAGGATCAATCATTACAGAGAAAAGGAAAAATAATACAGTTTTTCAAAGATTCAAAACTATATTCCAAAGAGTACATTGCCTCAGAAAAGATATCTTACCCCAGAGATTGATACTTATCTAATCATGCCCTAAAGACTATTGTGATATGGTAAAATTTATTATGAATTAACAAATAGGTTATGTATAATTTAACACAATTGTTATATGACTGACATTCAACATTATTTTTGTAACTATAGGAAATCAAACACTTCCGCAACAGTGAATATAAACTCAGCTGAAAAGCAGGAGAATAATTAAATTAACTTATTCTTGATCCAGATGTATTGACAGTATCTCAGCAATTTCCTTTTCATTTCCACTGACTTGCTTTTCAAGGGACTCTTGAATCTTCTCCAGCACCACAGTTTAAAAGCATCAGTTCTTCAGTACTCAGTCTTCTTTATGGTTCAACTCTTACATCTACACATGACTTCTGGAAAAACCATAGCTTTGACTGTAATGACTTTTGTCAGGAAAGTGACGTCTCTGCTTTTTAACATGTTATCTACAGTTGTCATAGATCTTCTCCCAAGGAGCAGGTGTCTTTTAATTCCATGGCTACAGTCACCTGCAGTGGTATTGGAGCCCAAGAAAATGTAGTCTGCACTGGTTCCCCATCTATTTGCCATGAAGTGATGCCATGATCTTAGTTTTCTGACTGTTGAGTTGTAAGCCAGCTTTTTCTCTCTCCTCTTTCACATTCATCAAGAGGCTCTTTAGCTCTTCTTTGCTTTCTGCCATAAGGGTGGTGTCATCTGCACATCTGAGATCATTGTTATTTCTCCTGGCAATCATGATTCCAGCTTGTCCCTCATCCAGTCTGGCATTTAACATGACGTACTCTGCATATAAGCTAAATAAGCAGGTGTCGGGGATGTTCAACTTTAAGGGATCAAATATCTTCTTTTGTGTGCTGTTTTTCAAGGACTCTCTATTCCTTATCAGTTCCTGGAAAACAGGGACGAGCAGAGCTACTCGCAGTTCTTAGGACTGAGATCATGACAAAGAGCACCTGCTTGGATTCCTTTCAGTGACTCCCTTTGGTGACCTTCTCAGTTATACCCCTCTTACTCAGGATATTGAATGCTTTCTGGCCCTTTGAAGATTGTTATTTGCTTGGCTCTGTTTTTGCTCAATTTTTTTTACTGCCTAAAGCTGTCTTGTATGAAGATATATAAACATGCATCTCTGCAAATAAAGCACTCTTGTTTCACTCGAGACTTGGGTCCCCCGAGTCCCTCTTCTCATTGACTCCAGTCTGCAGGTCCTGGTCTACAAAGACCGTGACAAGCAGGGTGACAATATACATCCTTGACATACTCC
This sequence comes from Oryx dammah, assembly GCF_014754425.2. Classification (NCBI taxonomy): domain Eukaryota; kingdom Metazoa; phylum Chordata; class Mammalia; order Artiodactyla; family Bovidae; genus Oryx; species Oryx dammah. The sequence goes on from NW_024070189.1 coordinate 6,539,356, forward strand.
TTTCACAATTTGGAACCAGTCCACTGTCCATGTCCAGTTCTAACTGTTGCCTCTTGACCTGCATACAGATTTCTCAGGAGGCAAGTCAGGTGGCCTGGTATTCCCATCTCTTGAAGAAGTTTCCACAGTTTGTTGTGATCCACAGTCAAAGGCTTTGGTGTAGTCAATAAAGCAGAAGTAGACATTTTTCTGGAAATCTTTTGCTTTTTCTGTGACCCAGCAGATATTGAAATCTTGATTTCAGCTTGATTTATATAGCTTGGCATTTCACATAATGTACTCTGCATGTAAGCAAGTGATAAAGAACCCCCCTGCCAATTCAGGAGGACACAAGATTCAGGGGTTTAATCCCTGGGTCAGAAAGATCCCCTGGAGGAGGGCATGACAACTCATTCCAAAATTCTTACCTGGGGAATCCCATGGACAGAGGAGTCTGGTGGGCTACAGTCCCTAAGGTCACAAAGAGTCACACATGACTAAGATAACTTAGCATGCATGAGTGTAAGTTAAATAAGCAGGGTGACAATATACTGCTTTGACATACTCCATCCTTAATTTTGGAGCAGCCCATTGTTCCATGTCCAATTCTAACTATTGCTTCTTGACCTGCCTACAGGTTTCTCAGGAGGCCAGTAAGGTAGTCTAGTATTCCCATTTCTTTAAGAATTTTCCAGTTTGTTGTGGTCCATAGTCAAATTCTTTAGTGTAGTCAATGAAGCAGAGGTAGGTTTTTTTTTTTTTTTTTTTTTTAGGAATTCTCTTGCTTTTTCTATGCTCCAATGTATATTGGCAATTTGACCCCTGGTTCCTCTGCCTTTTCTAAATCCAACTTGTATCTCTGGAAGCTCTCAGTTCACATACAGTTGAAGTCTAGCTTGAAGGATTTTGAGCATTACCTTGCTAGCAGGTGAAATGAGCACAACTGTGCTGTAGTTTGAACATTCTTTGGCATTGCCTTTCTTCGGGGTTGGAATGAAAACTGACCTTTTCCAGTCCTGTGGCCACTGCTGAGTCTTCCAAACTTGTTGGCATATTTAGTGCTGCACTTTCACAGCATCATCTTTTAGAGTTTGAATTAGATCAGCTGGATGTCCATCACCTCCACTAACTTTGTTCATAAAGACAGAACCGAGGAGAATGCACTCGCCTGACAACAAAGATTAGGAGTGACAGACATTAAAGCCTTTGGGGGATCACAGCTCTTGAGTCTTGGACAGACTGTGTTATAGCTGTTAGACAAATTAGTGTCACAGCTCCATGTTACAGCTCTATGTTATTTAGAAAATAGCAGGAGACTCCATCCTCGAGGCATGAGGGCATGCTGACCCAAAGACACAACGAGAAGAGAGTGGGGGAGCGCACCAGTGGGAGGGAGAGAGAGAGAGAGCGAGGGCCCTTTGGCTCCTCTTTCTGTATGCTTTTTCCTCCCCCTGGGCCTGCCCTATGTAAACTGGGATAGCCAGGAGTGCTGTTTCTTCTACCTGAGTTTCTCAATCTGGTCCTCGGACCTTCCTTTGTTCTATTTTCATGGGCTTTTCCCTTCCTTGTCTTTTAGCCACTGCCATTTTGGACTCCTGTTTCCTATTCTAACTACCTAAAAATAGTGAGGCTTCCTCAGGCCCAGTTGACCTTGCACTCCAGGATGTCTGGCTCTAGATGAGTGATCACACCATTGTGGTTTATCTGAGTCATTAAGACCTTTTATGTATAGTCCTACTGAGTATTCTTGCCAGTTGTTAATATCTTCTGCTTCTGTTAGGTTCTTTCTGTTTCTGTCTTTTACTGTGCCCATCCTTGCATGATATGTTCCCTTGGTATCTCTAATTTTATTTAAGAGATCTCTTCAGTTCAGTTCAGTTCAGTTCAGTCTCTCAGTCATGTCCGACTCTTTGCGACCCCATGAATCGCAGCATGCCAGGCCTCCCTGTCCATCACCAACTCCCAGAGTTCACCCAAACTCATGTCCATCGAGTTGGTGATGCCATCCAGCCATCTCATCCTCTGTCATCCCCTTCTCCTCCTGCCCCCAATTCCTCCCAGCATCAGTCTTTTCCAATGAGTCAACTCTTCGCATGAGGTGGCCAAAGTACTGGAGTTTCAGCTTCAGCATCATTCCTTCCAAAGAAATCCCAGGGCTGATCTCCTTCAGAATGGACTGGTTGGATCTCCTTGCAGTCCAAGGGACTCTCAAGAGTCTCCTTCAACCCTACAGTTCAAAAGCATCAATTCTTCGGCACTCAGCTTTCTTCACAGTCCAACTCTCACATCCATACATGACCACTGGAAAAACCATAGCCTTGACTAGACAGACATTTGTTGGCAAAGTAATGTCTCTGCTTTTCAATATGGTATCTAGGTTGGTCATAACTTTCCTTCCAAGGCGTAAGCATCTTTTAATTTCATGGCTGCAGTCACCATCTGCAGTGATTTTGGAGCCCCCCAAAATAAAGTCTGACACTGTTTCCACTGTTTCCCCATCTATTTCCCATGAAATGATGGGACAAGATGCCATAATCTTCGTTTTCTGAATGTTGAGCTTTAAGCCAACTTTTTCACTCTCCTCTTTCACTTTCATCAAGAGGCTTTTTCGTTCCTCTTCACTTTCTGCCATAAGGGTGGTGTCATCTGCATATCCCATTCTATTGTTTTTCTCTATTTTTTTGCATTGTTCATTTAAGAAGGCTTTCTTATCTCTCCTTGCTATTCTTTGAAACTCTGCATTCAGTTGTATATATATTTCTCTTTCTCCTTTGCCTTTCACTTCTCTTATTTTCAAGGTAATTGTAAGGCCCCTCAGATAAGCATGTTGCCTTCTTGCTTTTCTCTTTCTTTGAGATGATTTCAGTCAGTATCTCCTGTGCAATGTTAGGAACCTCCATCTGTAGCTCTTCAGGCAGTCTGTTTACCAGGTCTAATCCCTCGAATCTATTTGTCACTTCCACTCTATAATCATAAGAGATTTGATTTAGGTCATACCTGAATGGTTTATTTGTTTTAGCTACTTTCTTCAGTTTAAATCTGAGTTTTGCAATTAGAAGCTCATGGTCTGAGCCACAGTCAGCTCCCAGTCTTGTTTTTGCTGACTGTCTAGAGTTTCTCCATCTTTGGCTACAAAAAATATAATTAATCATTTCAGTATTGACTCTCTGGTGATGTCCATGAGTAGATCGTCTCTGTGCTGTTGAAAGAGGGTGTTTGGTATGACCAGTGCATTCTCTTGGCAAAACTCCATTAGCCTTTGATCTGCTTCATTCTCTACTCCAAAGCCAAATGTGTCTATTACTCCAGGCATCTCTTGACTTCTGGGTGACAGCATACTTACATGAAAAGTAAATTTCCCAGCCTGATTTGTCCCCAGTGAGATGATAGAAATTTGTGGAAATGATAGATGATAGAAATTTGTGAAAATTATTCTGCTAAGACTCTGCTCCTTTGCCCTTCTATCCCCTCTCACCTGAGGTTTGGAACTGGAGATCTGATAGTTACTCTCCAAGCTGAGTTGACCTCTGTGCTCTGAGATGGTGGAGCAGAAGTTGGGAAGAAATCTAGGTCTCTGAATAGGCATGCAGCTTCTTTCAAGCTCAAGACCTCTTACCTCAGCTTATTTTATGTGAGAGAGTAATAAACCTCTGTCTTGTGTAAACAATTTTAATATTTCTCCTGAATAAATTATAGAACAATATGACTTAAGAAAGCTAAATATGCAGTAAACAATGTTAAAAAGACATGTTTAAATGATAAAATATGTAAATAAATTTAATAATGTATTAAAAATAAAAATTACAAATATAATATAATCTTACAATCAATATAGCATTTTGAAAAAAAAAAATAAGTGTGTGTCCTGGATTAAAAAATCCTGGTTTTCAAATTCAATTCCACTACTTACTAGTTGTTCACATGTGAGCAGTTTATTTTACCCTGTACTTCAATGTCTTAACTTGTAAAATAAGGATAAACACTCAACAGTTTTAATAGCATTGTTGTGAAGATTAAATTAGATTCATATAAAACACTTACAAAGCTATTGATACATGGCCCTTAGTAAGCATCCAATGATGTTTCATTTATAGCATGAAGTTAAATTGCAAAATTTTGTTGTCATATTTTTCTTTTAATGTTTCATTTTAGCTAAAAATTACTTTCTTAATCTTAGTTGTTTTAGTATTTTATGTTGGGATGTTGCAATTTTTAAATAGTTTTTATTATTGGTTTAAAAATAGTTGCCAGGAATGTATTAAGATAGAAATGTCTTCCTAAGCAAAAAAGAAGGTCATTTTTCTATTATAGTTGATTACTAACAAATATTATCTTTGAAGCTATTTAAATCATTTTGTTCTGGTGCATTTGAATTTTTGGGTAGGCATATGGAGGTATTGTATGATACTGATGCTTAAGGGATGGTGGAAGATCTGCCTGGGCTTTTAAGGGAAACTTACCAAAGAATATTGAGAAAATAGGTGATAATAAAGGTGGACAAGGTCCAATTTAACATGTTGCAGTGAAAGCGGCAAGACCTACAGCAGTAGGGGAATATACAGTCTGGAGCACTTGCTGATAGACATGGAGAACAGCCTACTCAAGGGACATGTAAGCAGTTAGAAATGGAAGCCTAGAATCTGATGCAGAAGACATTTGGGGTTGAATGCCTTGAAACTGATGGGAAGGAATAGAAAAATGAAAGAGCATCTAGTCTGTCTCATATAGCCCCAAGCCATTTCATGTATAATGATCAGGTTTATGGAATGCTGCCTAAAACAATCAATCATGTGAGAAAGTACATCATCAAAGAAGCTAGAAAAGAGAGAAGTTTAAGAACAATGGAATGGCCCCTGGTGCTAAACTCTCCCCCTACCTCCCCTCCTCCCCTACTCTTTCTTCCTCTTCCTCTTTCCTTCTCCCCAACCCCGCCCCTTGGGCTCTCTCTCTCCCCCTGTTCTGACTAAACTGATAGGAATGCAGGTTCCTGAGAATTTGGCACTGAGGTCTTTGTGACTTTGGTAAGAGCAATTTCATCAAAGTTCTAGAGAGGAAGCTAGGTCCATTGATGGAATGGTTTGCAGAGCAAACGGGAAGTGAAGTGCTGGATTCACAAAGTGCAGATGAGTTGTGAACAGCTCTTCCGCAGAGAGGGTAGCCGAGGATGTTGGGCAGAAATGCTGTATAAATATATTAGGGTTAACAGCACATATCATTGTGCTGATTTCAGCAAAAGGAGAGCACAGCTTGAATGAACAAGAGAGGATAAAGATAGATGAGGATAGTGAGGTAATCCATTCATTCACCCTGTACTTTGGTGAGTAGAGAAAATAGTTTCTTTGCCTCTAACTGACCTGATTACTTAAGGTTCTGTTGTTCTGAAGCTAATACACTAAGCTTTCCCAATTAAAATTGTATTCCATTCTTCTCAGGTTTAAACAATGTCTTTTCTTTTCTTTTTTTTTAATTAATTTATTTATTTATTTATTTTTTATTTTACTTTACAATTCTGTATTGGTTTTGCCATACATTGATATGAATCCATGTCTTTTCCATTCAAAATTTCTGTTAATTTCATTCATTTAAAATTTCTGTTAATTTCATTCATTTAAAATTTCTGTTAATTTTATTCATTTAAAATTTCTGTTAATTTCATTCATAGTGCTTTTCAAGTCTACTAGGTCCTTCTACTTTTTTGTCTATTCATTTTTGAGAGCTGGATGTTGAAACTCCAAAATAGAAATCTTGATTTGCCTACTTAAAAAATAATAATTGTAATATATAATGGAACTATATGTATCTTTGTTTTGTATTTTTTAAGTCTGTAAATGTGTTATTATACTTCCACAGTTTAAAAAACAAAACAGAAACAAAAAAAAAATTCTATCAATTTCAGACTGAACTTACCATCAAAGCTGGTTTAGGCTCCTTTGAATAGCATAGCATATTAGACTTCATTTCTTTTTCCCGCTAAAGTGGTATCTGAACATAAGGAAGAGGGGCAGACTTACTGTGTTTTCAAGAAGAGAAGAGAGGGAACCCTATACTTTTTGCTTTTAATTGACTGTTGCTGGTGTCCATTCAGGTGTGACTGGTCTCATCACTGGACCAGCTGGCCCCCCAGATTTGCCTGGTCTCAATGTTCCCATCTGTGGCATTCAGTTTTTTATATTAGCATTCACGTTCATTACACAATGTGAGTGACATTACACAATCACATTCACATTCATTCACAAGCTTCTGCACCCAAGATATTCACGGTAGCCTAAAAAAGATACTGGGAGTCAAGAACACTGCCTTACTCATCTTCTGTCTATCTCTTTCCCACCACTGGTGCATTTTTTCTTCCACATAATTCAGACATGATGCCAAGCCTATATTTCAAATTCTCCTAAGCTCATATATCTTTCTCAAGTCAAGCCCAAGATAGAAAGTCATTAGCCGAAAGTCTTTAATTTCTCCATATATTATATCTAAAGTACTTTTTCACCTACCAGTGTTTAGGCCCTGTTATTAACTTTCCTGATTTTCTCTCTCTTACATTTTTTTTTCTTCACAGTCTTTCAGGAACAGAAGGAATCATATTAAGGATTTTAATAAGCTTTATGTTGCATATACCTACCTTCAGTCAGTATGACTCAAGACCTAGCTCACTGAAGGTTTCCATGTCATTTCCAATCCAAGGACTAGAAGAGCCAAATATTTATTTTCTTAGCCACCTCCACTCTGGGAGTAAACATGTGACTCAACACTAACTAAATCTCTCCTGTCCTTAAGCTCCCTAGTTTAATATCAATCCCCAGAGCAGAAGATATAAACCAGGTCCTGAGCTTACATTACCCTGCTTATTTAACTTATATGCAGAGTACATAATGAGAAACGCTGGGCTGGAAGAAGCACAAGCTGGAATCAAGATTGCCGGGAGAAATATCAATCACCTCAGATATGCAGATGACACCACCCTTAGGGCAGAAAGTGAAGAGGAACTAAAAAACCTCCTGATGAAAGTGAAAGAGGAGAGTGAAAAAGTTGGCTTAAAGCTCAACATTCAGAAAACAAAGATCATGGCATCTGGTCCCATCACTTCATGGGAAATAGATGGGATAAGATTGGAAACAGTGTCAGACTTTATTTTTTGAGGCTCCAAAATCACTGCAGATGGTGATTGCAGCCATGAAATTAAAAGACGTTTACTCCTTGGAAGGAAAGTTATGACCAACCTAGATACCATATTGAAAAGCAGAGACATTACTTTGCGCACAAATGTCTGTCTAGTCAAGGCTGTGGTTTTACCAATGGTCATGTATGGATGTGAGAGTTGGACTGTGAAGAAAGCTGAGTGCCAAAGAATTGATGCTTTTGAACTGTAGCATTGAAGGAGACTCTTGAGAGTCCCTTGGACTGCAAGGAGATCCAACCAGTCCATTCTGAAGGAGATCAGCCCTGGGTGTTCATTGGAAGGACTGATGCTGAAGCTGAAACTCCAATACTTTGGCCACCTCATGTGAAGATTTGACTCACTGGAAAAGACCCTGATGCTGGGAGGGATTGGGGGCAGGAGGAGAAAGGGACAACAGAGGATGAGATGGCTGGATGGCATCACCAATTCAATGGACATGAGTTTGGGTGAACTCTGGGAGTTGGTGATGGACAGGGAGGCCTGGCATGCTGTGGTCCATGGGGTCGCAAAGAGTCAGACACGACTGAGCGACTGACCTGAACTGAACAGACTGAAAGGCAAATGATAAAAGAGTTAATGACTTAGATCTGCTTTATTTGTGTATGACTTTTTTACTTCAGTATTTTTTTTCATCCAAATAGTACTAAGAAAGCTATTTCTGTCAACACCTATATGAAACATAAAGCAACCGTTACCTGCCCTTGATTGCCGTTCATCCAGTTGGATGTTTGGAAGAGTGATTCTGGCAGGCAAGCTTCCTGTGGTCAGCGATGAGGATGAGAGGATGACAGGCTTAGGGATACTTTTAATCTTGGGTAATTTCATTTGTTGTGTGTATTACACTGTTGTGTTCAGTGTCAGCTTTTTTTTTTTTTTTTCCAGTGTCAGTTTTAATGAATGAATGTCTCCATCTCTAGTATGCTAACAACACTTCATGAAGTGCTGCCAAACTGGGTACCTGGCTTTATCACAATAACTCAGGGAGCTTTATAACAATATTTATTTCTTGTATTACACCCAGATAGGCTCAGCAGGTATTCAGTGGGGCATTAGAATATACACATGCTCTCTTTCCCCTCCCTCCCCCACTCTCTTCCCCTGATTTTCTTTTTCTTTCTCCCTCGTTCTTTCTCTCCTTTCCTCTATTCTGATGGGTAGGTGGGTCTGTAAACTCTTCTCTATATTATCTACCAGGTAAATTGTGCAACTATATGTCATTTTAATATGCATTCCAAAGTTGGCATCCCTAAAAGTGGCTGTTCATACTGTCCTAGCTGAATTACTCTAGCTTTAAGCAAATCTAAGGAAACTGACATTCAAGTAAAAATCAAGTTTGTGCAGAAGTATTCTCCACCTGTAGGCGATTTAGATGCTGTGAGGATGATGTCTGTAGCACATGGACTGTCTCTATGAAATATCATGAGTATAAATATGGACCAGATGGGAAGATCATTGTTTTAAGCACATCACTTGGTAAATCATAATTCCTCAAGCAATGCTTTATAATAGGTGAAGCATTGTGAACATTCTGTACTGGGGCTTCTGGAGATTCTTCTTCAACAAGGATGAGAGTTCTCATTCTCAGCTCAGGTGATGTATATGAAGGACTCGTTGTTCTGGGAATGCACCTCTAAGGTTCCTCGGAAGTACAATTCCAACACCAGGTGTCTGTAAATAACTTACTGATGTTGCCTTTTTTAAAGACTATGGTCCAACTCTAACCTCCACATTAAATCAAAGCTATTCAATGTACAAGAAGGAGCTGCTGTCACTGAAGACCACTTTTGAGGCTCTGTGGTACTGAACACATTGAAGCCTGGGTTCTCTGGTGCATATGGATGCAAATTTTTTTCCACCTAGTGTTTTTCAACCATGTTGTTCAGTTCTGGAAAGAAAGTAAAAAGCAAGAGGAGAAGGTCCCTAACTGTATCATGCTTGTATATTTAAACTGAGAGCAGATGGTAATTGAAGAAACATTTTTTTTTACTTATTGAGATAATTAAATAATATGAACATATGATATTAAACAGCTATAGAATTATTTGGGGTGTCAAGAAACAAAAATTTTTGAGAAGGTGATAAATAAGCTGATCTCTGGAAAGTCATATAAAAATGTGGCCAAGGAGGGCATTCCCCACCCCCCCTTCTGGAGTATCCATAATTGCAGAGAAAGCAGTTTGTAGCATTTTCCCTCTTTAAGGCCTCCTGGGCCACATTCTCTTACATGATTGGCTTCAAATGACGTTTTCCGTTTGCAAAGCCCTTGTAAAGTACGGGAGGCATTCCTTTACTTCAGGACTGCCCGCCCTCTACTGCTTGTCCGCCTTGCTCACGTTGCAAATTTCATTCTAATGATTCGCTACTTGTTTTGTTTGCTTATTTGAAAAGTTCTCACTACCACCCTTTACTCTGGTAACAAATGGATGCTTTTCTCAGAGGAGAAACAATTATATGCAGTTTGGGTGGAATTGATCCCTTTCCAGAATGTGGAAAGGAGAAGTGGCAAGGAGACCTGGGCCCAGCTAAACAGAATACTCTAGATAATTCGTTCCTCTAGGTGACTGGTGTGGTGTTGGGCCCATCACCCAATACATGCCCTTGATACAATGAAGGACAGGCTGTTTCTGGCCAATTCAAAGCTGGGGGTCTGGAGGCTGATAGAAGTATATTTTCCTGATACAGGGAATTTTAACCATCTAATCAGAGAAGAAAGGAATCCCCTGGATTCTTAGTTAGATGAGTTAATAATTTCCCTTTAAATTGTTAGAAAGATGATTGTTACACAAGCTGAAATGCTGCTATCATCTGCAAAAATAGCAATCCTAATGCACTCATTTTTCAAATGTCAAGTCACAGAAAATGAATCAGTTGGTGTTTTTTATAAACACACCTATTTGCTATATTCAAAAGTTCACATGCTATTCCACTTGATGTGCTTTTTAGAATTTTATTATATGAAACTATTGTTAAAATTTTATTTTACATCCCCTCCTCCCCTAATTTGGGCATCCCAGGTAACTCAAATGGTAAAGCATCTGCCTGCAGTGCAGACCTGGGTTTGATCCCTGGGTCGGGAAGATCCCCTGGAGAAAGAAATGGCAGCCCACTCCAGTATTCCTGCTGAAGAATTCCATGGACAGAGGAGCCTGGTGGACTACAGTCCATGAGGTCGCTGAGTCAGAAATGACTGGGCGACTAACACACACACTCTTGCCCTAATTTAAGAAGGATCCACAGAGGAGAGTGCTAAAAGTAACTTCACAATGATACTGGTTTTGGGTAACAGCTCACCTAATGAATAAGGCAAGTCTTGAGTTTTAATGTTCAACTCAGTTTGTCTAAATAAAATATGTATCATTTTCTATTAAATTATTATATTGCATTTGTTATATTTAAGAGTCTATGAAATGCCTCTCTGTATTCCAAGAAAATATTTTTTATTCTTGCTTTGCTGTTCACTGTGTACTCTACCATCTAAATAATTCATTAAAGTGTTGAATCAGACTTTCCCAATACTTACTCATCTTTGTTTCTTGTCTCTAAGCTAGTTTCCTATTTATGACAAGCCAGTAACCTTGCATTTTACCATTCCTGTAATTTTTGTGTACCTTTAGGTATGAAAACTCATTCAAGGCATTTTAAAAGTTTAAAGAGATTGTATTCTGTGTTTTCCTCATTATCCAAGAATACTTATCCTGCAAAGAAAGCTGATAGATTTGTCAGGCACAGTTTTCTCTTGACAGGAGCCATGCTGTCATTGTTATTGACTGAGGCATCTGAAATTCTCGCCAACGTTTCTACAATTATTAATAGCTTTGTCCCCCCTCTACCACCACCTTTTATTCCTCTGAGAATAATTCATATTTAACATAGAAGGATCCATCTTCCACTTGAAAGCTTGATTTGTGTTGGATGCTAGTGTGATCAATATGAATCCCTCACGTGTTCTGTCTGCTACCATACTGGTTACACCGAATGCATGGACTGAATGTTTGTGCTACCTCTTCAAGTTAACGTGCCGAAGCTCCACCCTTCCAGTGCAACTGTTTCTGAATATAGGGCCCTTATAGAAGTAATTAAGGTTAGTATAGTCATAAGTGTAGGTCCTTGATCCCAGAGAAGTCTCCTGTATAGGAAAAGAAGAGAGTAGAGTGCAATCTTTCTGTGAGTGCACACACCGAGGAAAGACCACGTGAGCACCAATGAGAAGCAGTGGCCTACTCCAGAGTCCTCACCAGGAACCAGCCATGCCGTCCCCCTAATCTTAGGCTTTCAGATTCCTGGACTCTGAGAAGGTAAATTTCCATTGTTTAAGTCACTCATTCTATGACATTGTGTCGTGGTAGCCTGAGCAGACTGATACTATATTTTTTAAACAAAGGGAGCATGCAGGAGAGAGCAATGGCTTTTCCTGCTCTAACGTTTTTTCTAGTCAACTTATTTTAGTTGTTGTTATGATTGACGTTTTCTAGTGTATCTCATTGTTTTCTGTGCCTCTCATCTCATGCATATTTATTCACTGAAGAAATAAAGCTAGAAATAGAGGTGAAAGTGTAGCATTTTCTTATATAATAGTGTCCTCGACTTTGTTAGAGTCTATGGTTAATTTGGATGGTTTCAGGACATACTTATTGAGTGTCTGTTAAGTGCTGGGATCCTGCCAAGAAATTTGGAATAAATAAGTGACTAAAACTAAGACTCCTGTTATTGCCAAGTTTTATTTCAGATAGTTGGGGTGTAATCATGTGGGACACACAATAAAAAAATAGTGAATCAAATTGTATGCTAGAGAGTGAGGCCTGGAATGGGAAAAATGAGAACAGAATAAAATATTGGTTGCACCCTGGCAGTATTGTCAGGGGATTCCCTGGTAACTCAACTGGTAAAGAATCCGCTTGCAAGGGAGGGACCCCGCTTTGATTCCTGGGTCAGGAAGATCCCCTGGAGAAAGGACGGGCTACCCACTCCAGTATTCTTGGGCTTCCTGGGGGCTCAGCTGGTAAAAGAATCTGCCTGCAATGTGGGGAGATCTGGGTTCGATTCCTGGGTTGAGAAGATCCCCTGGAGAAAGGAAAGGCTCCCCACTCCAGCATTCTGGCCTGGAGAATTCCATGGACTGTATAGTCCATGGGGTCACAAAGAGTCAAACATGAACGATTGTCACTATCACTTTGGCAGTGTTGTCAAAGAAGGAGTAATAGAAGATGAAGGCAAAGAGATACTAGTTGCAAAGGTTTTAAAGGGCAAGATTTCTTCATCCTGGCATGGAATGAAACAGAGAGAGTATTCATGAATTGTGATGGAAAACATTATTTTCAGTCTCACTATGGTGGGCTGAAGAGAGGACCACCCCCCTCAAGATATGTGCATCCTGATCCTAATCTCCATAACCTTTATGGATGTTTTATCTTACAACATGGCAAGTGCTTTACAAATGTTATTAAGGATCTTGACATGGGGATTATCCTTGACTGCCTGGTGAGTTCAGTGTAATCACAGGGGTCTATTTGAGAGGGAGGCAGAAGCATCACAGCTAGAGAAAGAAAATTAGAGGAAGGAGCAGAAATAGGAGAAAAATGCTTTGAAGATGAAGGAAGGGGCCACTAGCCAAGGAATGTATGTGACCTCTAGACGCTGAAAAGGCAAGGAAAGAGATCCTCCCCTAGGGCCTCCAAAAGAAGCAAAGCCCCACCAACATCTTGATTTTGTTGTCGCTTTTCAGTCTCTAAGTCACGTCCAACTCTTCATGACCCCATCAACTGTAGCCCACCAGACTCCTCAGTCCATAGGATTCTCCAAGCAAGAACACTGGCGTGAGCTGCCATGCCCACCTCCAGGGGAATGTTCCCAACCCAGGGATCAAACCCAGGTCTGCCACATTGCAGGCAGATTCCTTACTGTCTGCGCCACCAGGGAAGCCATAGAAATGTATAGTAGTTTCTACTGTTGCTGTAACAAATTAGCACAAATTAAGTAGCTTAACAGGCTTCCCAGGTGGCTCAATGATAAAGAATCCTGCCAAGCAGGAGACAGAGAAGAACGCAGCTTGCCTCCTTGGGTCGGGTAGATCCTCTGGAGGAGGAAATGGCAACCCACTGCACTATTCTTGTCTGGAAAATCCCTTGGACTGAAGAACCTGGCAGGCTACTGTCCAAGGGATCACAAAGAATCAAACGTGACCCAGCACGAACACATACATTTCTAACTGAAATGTATTATCTGTTAATTTAGGAGAATTAATAGTATATGTGACTTTATCAGGAAAATAAATTATGAATATTTTTGTGTCATATGGAAGTATTTCAGTTTATGAAAGTTTCTAAAACTATTTTTGATGGCCATGATCACTTCAAAACCACAGCAGTTACCAACTCCAGCACTAGGGAAAACCAACTTTATGTAAGACCTTACTGAAAAAGCCTGTCATTGCTGTACCGTAAATTTCTTCATATACTGAATATTTTGATAGCAACACTTCAATATAGTTGAGTTCCTTTGCAATCTTGAAATAGTTTGCATTTGGAAATATTAATTTGAAGTAAGGTTCATAGGCTTAATCAGACTTCAGAATGCTTACGTTTCCTACTATAGGACTTTCATACTGTAAAGGCTTAGACTTTTACTCAGAGGAAAAGGAAGGCCCATGATAAAAGAGTAATATGACTCCACAGAATTTTTTTTAAAAGGATCATCTTGGCTACCATGTTGAGGAAGTATCATTGGAGGCAAATATCTCGGCAAGAAACAATGGTGTTCAGACCAGTCTGCTAATGGTATAGTGATAAGGAAAGATCCAGTTCTGATTGTATTTTGAATTTTGAGCCAATGGGACTTCCTTAAGAGATATATGTAAAGTCAGCAAAAACAGATTTCTACTGTTATCTGTGTGTACATTTGTTTCTCTGTTTGACGATTTTATTATTTATATTTGGATGGTGAAAGAATTGCTACAGGGAGTTCTGGAGTATGTAACAGGAATGAGCCCTGATGCATAGCAAGCAGCCTGATTTTTCATTTTTGCAGCAATAATCTTCTCTATGTCCAGAAATAAAACTGGAGTACCTTATTTTGCAGCTCTAATTCTTGAACTCTCCTTTCTCAATTCTTGAAATTCCAAGTTTCTAAACAAATCTAATACCCTTCAAAGATACAAGGCAGAGGTAAGAGTATTATTACTAATAATAGTAGAAAATAATTGACACAAGGGCAGTCATGGAGAATGTTGCTATAAAAAAATACTTTTATTGTGCAAATAAGAGCTCAAAATTCCTTTTTAATAAAAGCAAACCAACCTGGTTTCAGCACTTTGTTTATACAAAACAGTTTGCTATGTGCTGTGAAAAACAGGGCCTTTGCTTCCAAGAATGTGGTTTGTTTGAGAGAAAATTATGTATACTTGAGAGATATTCAGTTCAGCTCAGTTCAGTTCAGTTCATTTCAGTCGCTTAGTTGTGTCCGACTCTTTGTGACCCCATGAATCGCAGCACGCCAGGCCTCCCAGTCCATCACCAACTCCCAGAGTTCACTCAGACTCAGGTCCATCGAGTCCGTGATGCCATCCAGCCATCTCATCCTCTGTCATCCCCTCCTCCTCCTGCCCACAATCCCTCCCAGCATCAGAGTCTTTTCCAATGAGTCAACTCTTTGCATGAAGTGGCCAAAGTACTGGAGTTTCAGCTTCACCATCATTCCTTCCAAAGAACACCCAGGGCTGATCTCCTTTAGGATGGACTGGTTGGATCTCCTTGCAGTCCAAGGGACTCTCAAGAGTCTTCTCCAACACCACAGTTCAAAAGCATCAATTCTTCAGCGCTCAGCTTTCTTCACAGTCCAACTCTCACATCCATACATGACTACTGGAAAAACCACAGCCTTGACTAGGCAGGCCTTTGATGGCAAAGTAATGTCTCTGCTTTTCAATATGCTATCTAGGTTGGTCATAACTTTTCTTCCAAGGAGTAAGCATCTTTTAATTTCATGGCTGCAGTCACCATCTGCAGTGATTTTGGAGCCCAAAAAAATAAAGTCTGACACTGTTTCCACTCTTATCCCATCTATTTCCCATGAAGTAATGGGACCAGATGCCATGTTCTTAGTTTTCTGAATGTTGAGCTTTAAGCCAACTTTTTCGCTCTCCTCTTTCACTTTCATCAAGAGGCTTTTTAGTTCCTCTTCACTTCCTGCCATAAGGGTGGTGTCATCTGCATATCTGAGGTGATTGATATTTCTCCCGGCAATCTTGAATCCAGCTTGTGTTTCTTCTAGTCCAGCATTTCTCATGATGTACTCTGCATAGAAGATAAATAAGCAGGGTGACAATATACAGCTTTGACATACTCCTTTTCCTATTTGGAACCAGTCTGTTGTTCCAAGTGGAGGTGATGGAATTCCAGTTGAGCTTTCAAATCCTGAAAGATGATGCTGTGAAAGTGCTGCACTCAATATGCCGGCAAATTTGGAAAACTCAGCAGTGGCCACAGGACTGGAAAAGGTCAGTTTTCATTCCAATCCCAAAGAAAGGCAATGCAAAAGAATGCTCAAACTACCACACAATTGCATTCATCTCACACGCTAGTAAAGTAGTGCTCAAAATTCTCCAAACCAGGCTTCAGCAATACATGAACTGTGAACTTCCAGATGTTCAAGATGGTTTTAGAAAAGGCAGAGGAACCAGAGATCAAATTGCCAACATCCGCTGGATCATGGAAAAAGCAAGAGAGTTCCAGAAAAACATCTATTCCTCCTTTAGTGACTATGCCAAAGCCTTTGACTGTGTGGATCACAATAAACTGTGGAAAATTCTGAAAGAGACGGGAATAACAGACCACTGACCTGCCTCTTGAGAAACCTATATGCAGGTCAGGAAGCAACAGTTAGAACTGGACATGGAACAACAGACTGGTTCCAAATAGGAAAAGGAGTATGTCAAGGCTGTATATTGAGAGATATTTAATACTAATAAAACATCTGTATAGCCATTTATGGAAATAAATGAGTGGTTGGCATAAGAAAAGTTGGGATACATTTCTACATAAAGCATAAGTGCTATAGGAGCTCTGAGGAAGAAGTCATTTTACACAACAAAAAATAAATTTTACATCTTCTGCTAATGTTTTCAGTCAAGGAACTTAGAGAGAAAGGTGGAAAACAGCCCTGCAGATAATCCCTAATAAACTCCATATACATTTATGGAGTTACTAAATATCTTGTTTACGCACAGACACGCACACACGCACACGCACACAATGAGAAATCGTTTTCCTCTGCGCCAGCTGTCACTGTATAGACATCAACTTCAGAAGGAGCTAATGTATTTTTTTCTTCAACACGTGAAAGAGGCAGTTTTGACTGTCAAATTGTTGTTACTGCTCAGTTCTGGTCACTATTAGATCATACTTATTAAGTAACAAAACAATGAAGTTTTTAATATTGACTGTAAAAAAAAATGAATAGCAGCATTTTAAAGATTTTGAACTTTGTGGATAACTTCTACTGTTATTGAAAAATTTCTCCCATGTAAAAAAGATGCATCTAAGAATGCCATAACATTACCACAGAGCTGATAGCTTAGAACAATAGCACTTTATTTCTGCAATTTCTGGAGGTCAGAAGTTCAAACCTAGGGTGTTGACATGGTCAGGAAGAATCTACTCCACATCTCCTAGTTCCTGGTGACTGCTGGCAATTCTTAACATTCCTTGGCTTGTGGTCACACAGCTCCAATTTCTGGTTTGTCTTCATATCACCTCCTCCCCTCTGTGTGTTTAAGGGCTCAAACTTTGCCACAAACTTGCCAACACTAGGTGTCTTTTTTTTTTTAGTAACAGACATCCTAAATGGTATGGCTGGGATATTGACGTGATGATTAGTAACGTTTGGCATTTTTCAATGTTTAGCAACTTTTCACATACCTGTTGGCCCTTGTAGGCATAGTGTGAAAGTGATAGTTGCTCAGTGTGTTGGACTCTTTGGGACCTCATGGGCTGTAGCCTTCCAGGCTCGTCTGTCCATGGGATTTCCCAGGTAAGAATACTGGATGCGATACCATTTCCTCCTCCAGGGGGTCTTTCCAACCCAGGGACTGAACCCACATGTCCTTCATCTCCTGCACTGCAGGGTGATTCTTTACCCACTGAGCCATTCAAGTCCTTAGCTCATTTTAAAATCAGATTTATTATTATTATACTGCTATTAAGTTGTAGAAGTTTTTATATATTTTGTAAATGACCCTCTTGTCAAATATATGGTTTGTAAATATTTTCTTTCATTCTGAAGATTATCTTTTCACTATTTGCACTATTTCCTTTTCAGTGTAGAAGCTTTTTAGTTTTATATACTCCCACTTGTTTATTTTTGCTTTTGTTGCCTGTGCTTTGGGTTTAATATCCATGAAATCATTACTAAGATTAATGTCATGGAGTTTTCCTCTACTATTTCTTCTAGGAATTGTACAGTTTCAGATTTTATGATCTGTTCCATTGTTTTATGGTCTTTAATCCATTTGCATTGACTTTTGTATGTGGTGAAAGATAAGGATCCAGTTTCATTCTTTTGCAGTATTTGTTAAAGATATTATTCTTTCCCCGTTGCGTTTTCCTGGTAACTTATCAATCAGTTGACCTTATTTGTGTGGATTTATTTCTGGATTTCTTGCTCTGTAACACTGATACATATACCTCTCATTATGCCAACACCATACTTTTTAAGTTGCTATGGCTTTGTCATGTATTTTATAATAAAGAAACAAGCTTAGTGGTTTAGTTATTAAGTCATGTTCAATTCAAGCTTAGCTCTTTTTTAAAGATTTTTTTTAGCTATTTGAGGTCCTTTCTGGTTCTGTATGAATTTCAGAATTGCTTTTTCTATTTTCATAAAGAATGCAATTGGGGTGTTGATAGAAGCTAGGGGCTGATGGTTCCCTGCCGATCACATGGCACCATGCCAGGGTGCAGCTTTTGGTGAGCGAGTGTCTCCCTGTTGCCTGCCCTTTCATTGTTGCTGTTTTCACACTCCTCTGGAGTACTCCTCTTGGCTAGTTTCTGCATATCTCACAAAGGGCACTGATCTGTGAGTTGCTTTTGAATTGATGTGTTGGGAATGTTGGAGGGAGGGAAGACTCCAGGGCTTTATCCAGCACATTGGTAATGTCAGGCCTCTGCAGTTTTAAATAATATGATCAGAGCAGCTCCCACCTAGGTGATCTTTGAGTTAACATCTGAAACAGGTTTCAAATATGCAAACAAAATAGCATTCTCTTCAAGATATAATGTCAGATATTGCATATTAAATGTATATGAGAAAACATGTGGTTTGCTCCCAAAACACCATTTTTACCTAAATTCAATTTTTATAAATGCTAGTTTCCTACAATTGGTAAATACATTTAGGGAATGTATATCTCAATGATATTGTGATTTCATTTAAGTACACCAGCTATTTATTTGCTGTTCAGATAATGATCACTTAATATGCAGAGCCATTCTCGAGACTGTACATGCCATGAGCTACTTTAGGGATTTAAGTATGCTCTTGAAAATTGTAAACTATGATTCAGTGAATGACTCCGGTGCCTAGCTAAAACCACTTTAACTCCCTTTCCCCAACTACCTTTGCAAAAATGAAAAAGTTATAAAGTTCAAATCAGTGCTGCAATAGGCTTTTTAACTCTTTTATATTCATTCAAATAATGTTTTTCAAACACCTGGGCACTTCATAGTCAAAATTATAGTGTTTCAATAACGACCAAAGCAAATACTAATTCACTAAAAAAAGAGGTATATTTCAGATGTCATGCAAACATTGCCCAACATGTTTGTTTTCCATATAGTATGATTTGGTTTCCATCAATATCTACAAACATTTTTATGTGGATCTGTTTTAAATAGAGGGGAAAATAAAAAACCCAACAATTCCCTCTAAGGAGAGGGAAAGGAAATTAGAAAGTGAAAGAAGACAGAAAAGCTTCAGTTCCAGTGTTCTGCTCCATATAGAGAGCAAGGTCTTTAATTGCCAATCAGTGTTTTTGAATTAAATCTTATCAAGTGAAACCAAATCTAAACTACATCTCCTCAGAAATTAGTGCACTCTTAATGAGAAGTGCAATTTAATAATTACAACTTAACCATTCGTGGAAGTTAATTGCAAAAAAATGCTTTCTAATTGGGAGCCAAAGAACTTAAAATAGTATATAGTATCATACTAGAGGTCTTAAGTGTTGATATTTATGGTAAAAATTTTAATAGATTAGGATTAATGGTGAGTTGAAATGTAATAGCTGTATACAAACTTGCAAAATACTTGTATATAATAATCTTAAATACATCTTTTCCTTTCTTCTGTTCTTGTACATTGTTAATCTTGTACTTACCAAGATGTGAATGGATTTTATTGAAGTATCATTAAGTTCTTAGTGATATAGTAAAAAATTTAGTTCCTTTGCAAGTTAACCTTCCATTAATCTATTACTTTGTATAACATTAATGTCATTTTATTGGCAAATAAACTTATCCCTGCTTTCAGAATTGAAAATAGGACCTACAGTACCTAATAAGAAAGAACATAAAAATCAAAATATATGTCTTATAAACTTTACCAAGTTGTTTACTATACAGCGGAATATTAGCTGGATGTTTAACAGGTATTTTAAGTACCTGTTAAATAACTTGCTGATCATTTGATTCTGCATGTTCACAGAGCCTCAGAGATATGGTAAAGAAATGTAAACTACTATATTTAAAGTCATGGGCTTCCCTGGTGGCTCAGACAGTAATCCTCCTGCAATGCAAAAGACCCAGGTTTGATCCCTGAATGAGGAATATCTCCAGGAGAAGGGAATGGCAACCCAATCTAGTATTTTTGCCTGGAGAATTCCATGGACAGAGGAGACTGGTGGGCTACAGTCTATGTGATTGCAAAGAATTGAATATGACTGAGCAACTAACACACATATCTTAAATCAAATGAAAAAGCATTGATATCCTCTGATAATGTTATGACTGCATCCTTCAAAGTAGCTTTCTACAATATTAAATAATTATTCTATGTAGATATGAGCTTCCCTGTAGCTCAGTTAGCAAAGAATCTTCCTGAAATGCAGGAGACCTGGGTTTGGTTACTGGTTAGGGAGGATCCCCTAGAGAAGGAAATGGCTCCCCACTCCAGTATTATTTGCCTAGAGAATCCCATGAACAGAGGAGCCTGACAGGCTGCAGTCCATGGGGTTGCAAGAGTCGGACATGACTAAGCAACTAAAACGAATGCAGATACATGCATAAACCATAGATACTTAAATATATGTATCACATTATTCTAGTGTTAAAACACTCAATTGTGGTATTTACAAAAATCAGAAAAAGAACAAATATAGATCTGTCAAGTTTTAGTTTTCAGATTCATGAGAATGTGATAGATTTCTCAAGAACTCTATTCTAATATCTCCTTCTTCCTTTCCCTTTGCTTTATTTTCTCCAGTATATCTTCAACTTAGAAAGCTAATGGTCCATGGCATATCTAAAGAAATAAATAATATTTTGAGATGGGTAACCTTTAACAGTGAGAGACTTTATTTTCTTGGGCTCCAAGAACACGGCAGATGGTGACTTCGGCCATGAAATTAAAAGACACGTCCTTCTTGGAAGAAAAGCTATGACAAATCTAGACAACATATTAAAAAGCAGAGACATTATTTTGCCAAAAAATGTCTGTCTATTCAAAGCTATAGTTTTTCCAGTAGTCATGTATGGATGTGAGAGTTGGACTATAAGGAAGGATGAGCACAGAAAATTTGATGCTTTTAAACTGTGGTGTTGGAGAAGACTCTTGAGAGTCCCTTGGACTGCAAGGAGATCCAACCAGTCAATCCTAAAGGAAATCAGTCCTGAATGTTCATTGGAAGGACTGATGCTGAAGCTGAAACTCCAATACTTTGGCCATCTGATGGGAAGAACTGACTCACTGGAAAAGACCCTGATGCTGAGAAAGATTGAAGGTGGGAGGAGAAGGGGGCGACAGAGGATGAGATGGTTGGATGGCATCACCGACTCAATGGGCATGGGTTTTGAGCAAGCTCTGGGAGATGGAGATGGACACAGAAGCCTGACGTGCTGCAGTCCATGGGCTCGCCAAGAGTCAGACATGACTGAGCAACTGAACTGAACCTTGCTAGGTATTTGAGAATGAAAAATACATCTCTCCTTTTTGGTGCTCAAAACCTGCATGACACAGAATATCACATTGGTTATTTAGCAAGTTAGAAAGCAAAGTAAAATACAACATGGATACAAAGATGATTATTTTAACCATTTTAAATAGAACTATTTCAGTATAAACGTTTAAACCATGTTAAATTCAGTTAATATAATTTAACTAAGATTTACTCATATGACTCAACATAGCCTCTGTGAAAGAATGACAGCCCTTAAATTATGAAGACAAGCTTTTGCTTCAATACATTCATTGTAAAGTTTGCTCCGTAGTCCTAAAGTTTTCAAGGAAGTGCCATACAATTAACCTCTTAGGAAATTGTTGAAATAAACAGTAACTTTTAATCAAATTATCACAAAATCAGTATACCACTATTTTTGACAGTGCCTCTCTAATGCTAACACAGATGTAAATCATCTGGGAGCTTGTTAAATGTTGCTAAATGATTCTGGTTCAGGAAATTTGAGCTATGGACTAGGATTCTGCTTTTCAAACATTCAGTTGAAGTTGAACCACTTGGTACCAGGATTGCAATTTATATAGCAAGATTTTACCATAACAATATATACCCTTTATAACAATTCAAACCTGATCCTTGGACAACTGGGTGTAGCATTGATACTACTTAAAGGCACTTTCCCTTGGACTATGCGTCAAATAAGGTAATAAAATTAGTATTTGTTGTGAATATGCCTCAGGCAAAGTCATAAGAATAGGCTTCTATCCCTTTGAAGTGGTCTTCTGGTTGTGACCTTGAGATTGTTCAGTTGCTAAGTTGTATCTGACTCTTTGCGACCCCATGGACTGTAGCACACCAGGGTTCCCTGTCCTTCACTATCCTGGAGCTTGCTCAAACTCATGTGCATTGAGTCACTGATGCCATCCAACCATCTCATCTTCTGTCTCCCTGTTCTTCTCCAGCCCTCAATCTTTCCCAGCATCAGTCTTTTCCAAAGAGTCAGCTCTTTACATCAGGTGGCCAAAGTAGTAGAGCTTCAGTTTCAACATCAGTCCTTTCAATGAACATTCAGGACTGGTTGGATCATTCAGGATGGACTGATTGGATCTCTCTGCTGTCCAAGGGATTCTCAAGAGTCTTCTCTACACCACAATTAGAAAGCATCAGTTCTTCAGTGCTCAGCCTTCTTCATGGTCCAGCTCCCACATCTGTACATAACTACTGGAAAATCATAGCTTTTACTATATGGACCTTTGTCAGCAGAGTGATGTCTCTTCTCTCTAATATGCTGTCTAGGTTTGTCATAGCTTTTCTTCCAAGGAGCAAGTGTCTTTTAATTTTGTGGCTGCAATGACCTTCTTTCTGTCACAAATTGTCACCCCAAAACGAATGTTCTAGATCTGTTCAGATTTTTCTTCAAAAGCAATCTCACCAGTCACTGCCTCAGTATAAGTATGCTTTCAATTTAGTTACTATAATTACCTTGAAATACATAGGGAATATGAAACACTTTGGCTGTTGGTGTTATAGACTTCTGCTTTGATTAACTGGGATCTGTACTCTCTCTTGATTTTAGCAAGATCTCAAGAATACCTGTTCAATAAATACCTGGACCGTCATGTTCTAACATCTTCTCCCTACTCTGAGCAGTATTTCTTTTTTTAAAATGTCTCTTCTAATTTTTCAGCTGCCAAGTCTTAGAACTGTCAATTTGCCAGCTTCTTACAAAATTACCTTCTTATAATTTTCTGTTTTTGTTGTGGCTTAAGAAACCAATTCAACAGTCTCATTAGATTCATGGCTAAAATAAGAAAAAAAAAATAGAATGAAATAAGGAGAAACTTTAGAGTGTTTTGTGAATAATATGTAGGGCTTTTAGTGATTTCATTTCCTACTTCCTTTCTAGTTCATGAGAAACTTTGTTTCTTATCTCTGGGTTTTTGTCTAAATTCCAGATATTTAATGACAGATAAGTGATATCTAGAAAAATTGTCTCACTGGTTTTAAAGCAATAATAATTAGCATAGCTTGGCAAGAAATCCAAGTTAATTAAAATTACAGAAGTGCATTTTATTCCTGGATGTAATAATTGATAGTTTAGAAATGAAAGAAACCTCATAGTTTCCTTTTTTTACTCAACATACAAAATTTTACAAACAATTCCGTCTTATATTTCAGTTGCAAAACTAAAAAAGAGTTCTAAAATCTTCAGATAGAAAGCAATTGGGGATTCCAGAGCTCATCTGTATTTTAATTTTTTTTTTTTCGACCAAATAGCCTTTCACTAAATTGTGGTTCATCTATTCACAGAGATCTATATCTATAGTCATGTCAATATAAATGAATCTAAAACAATGAAAAATAAATTTCCATCAATTTGTTTTATTTTTTGGCTAAGATCCAGAAACCCTATTTCCATTGTTGTTATAGCATTCTTATTCCAGGCAAATTGAATCAATTTCATCTCACACTCGTGTTAACAATTCACCTACAGTGTATAAATTCAAGTATTATTTGGCTCAATATAAGGATAATAGTAGACATGTAATCTAAAATAAAATATTCTTGTAGACTACAGGTTTGCACGTACCTCTCCAGAACCATCCAGAATTCTCCCCCTGTATCACTGATATAAAGAATTCCCATTGGCTTGGCAGACCCAACACTTGGGGGAAAGATTTTAAAAGTCTTGGGAAGCTGATTGTCCAAGGCCTTAGTGTATTTAGCATAGTCCAGATGTTACCAGGATTAATTCCAGGCCCTAAATGTCCTGATATTCCTTGTAAAGCTTTTCAGATCTACTTAGCCCTTTGTCCTGTTTTCTTGTTGTTGCTGTTTTCACTTTCTTAATTCTTTCCTTCCTTTCTACCTTCCTGCTTTCCAACGATGTCATGCATTATGCTAGGCACTGGTGATATTGTGATGTTTGTGCCTTTTTGTGTCCTCAAAAAAATACAAAATAATTCCAAGGTCATTTGAGAAATATGATCAGAAATTTCTTTAAGTCTAGATTCATGTATAGCTTTTCTCAGCACATTATATTTTTCAGACTATATTGTCTTCAATTTCATTTCCATTAAACCTCCCGCCCACTCACTAGTGATGGATGTGATCCTAGTTTGTCTTCCTTTTTGTAATCATACAGATTGTAATACCACTCATCTCAGAGAGTTGTCATAAGGAGTAAGTGGGAAAAACATATGAGGTCCTTTGATCATTACCTGACATGCAATAAGAGCTCAATACATTTAGCTAAGTAATTATCAGTACTAACATCATTATGATCAGTACACCTAAATTTTCTCTGCAATTAAAAATCATAGGAGCATTGCCCATTAAAGAGAGAACACATGAGACATCATTGAGCCTGGTGAGATGCTTACAGCTGATAGATGCTGCATTAAATAAACACAAAAGAGGTTTATTCCCCTTTTAACTCCCTTTTGAGTATTTGGATTATGTTTGGGAAAGAGATAATTTGAGTCAAGTTGTCTTTGACATTGCTCTAACAGGAGCTAGTCTTCCTTTTCCCCAAAGAGAAATCAAACAACAGAATGAGTCTTGCCTGGGTAAGACTACTCAGCTCTATTTTAATTACAATTTTATGATTACCTTCAATTAATAAAATGTAGTACAGGCTTTCATTGTTTACAGAATATTACAGTTTCCACTTATGGTATAATAGAATATTATAGGCATATATGTGATTCAAGTGAATTATTTAAATTAAATAAGATAAAATATTTGTGGATGTCCAAAAATTATAAGGGCAGTACATGAGTAACACATTTGGGAAGCACCAATATAGTCCAACATCTTTATTTCACACAGGGGAAATCAAAGTCCTTGAAAAAAGATGTAGCTTACCCAAGATCAGGATCCAGGCCTAATTACTTTGAAAACTTACTGATGTGCATCAACATCTTACCAGGTTTTATTATAGAGAATAATGTTCAATGGGTTTTCCTTCTAACCCTATCAGACAATTTAGATTTTTATAGAGCATGAACTTTTATCATTGCATAGGTCTCCTGTGCCTGCTTTCCAAAAAGAACTCAAAATTACCTGTTCTCAAAGGGAAGAAGGGGAAAATGGATAACATGATAAAGAATGTTTTAAAGAGGTGAATTTAAGAATTTTTAAACCTAGATTACTTTTAACCTAAGATAGGATATAGAAATGCAGTGTTCATTAATGTGCTGAACTATAAAACTGATTGTCACTGATGGAGTTATTATATTTGAAACCTGTGTAGCACATAGAATATAATTCAGAATATTAATGGAAAGGGGCTTTCTGGAAATTATGTAGAGAAATGGTGTATATCTCAGACTTCAATACCTCTAAAACATCATGAAAATGTTATCAAAACTGAAACCTGAAATTTTGTTCACATTTTTAAAAATCTAATTCAGTATTAAATTGCCTGCTAAATTATAGCCTAGAGGCTGAGGGTTCATCAGATAACTGATTATTTGGTATTAAGAAGGAAAAGAATTTCCTTAGAAAGAAGAAACTAAATCTTCTAAACACTAGAAACTTTGAAGCACAGTTTTACAACTGTTCAAAATAAAATGGAAGGAAAATGAGAAAGTGTTGAAAACCGAATTCTCAGAAATTGTGAATAAACTGTAAAATTCTCCATAATTTTTCAATGTCAAGATAGAAAGATAGAGGATTAATTAATCCATTGATGTAAGAATACCCACATGTTGTACAATGCTGAAATATGTCTATATGACTTCATCATGTGTGAATTAGTTTATAATAATATCGTTATTTCTTGACTGCTTACATGGAAATCACTGGGCTTAATAGTGTGAAATGTTGCAATATTGCAATTATTACAGTTTGAATATGGTAATATTCATAACGTTTCCTCATATAGAAGAAAAGCAAGATATAGACTGGTTAAAGCTTAAGTCAGAATTTGAACCAGATTTGATTCCACAGCCATGAATCTCAGCTGTACTCTATTTTTGCTGACTTACATTTATATTCACGCTTTACATCTTATCTTTATCCTAAAAATACATTTCTTAAATTTTTGGCTTTACCTCAAGACTAAAACCAGTTTGATATGTTTTAAAACAACATTGTATTCTTTGTAATTAGAAAAGTAGCTGGAAATGCATTTGTCCTCTTATGACTGATTATCTTAGATTTAAATGTAGTTATTCATACTATACTGCCTTTTTTGTCCTTGGATTATTTTGAGTTTGTATTTTAAGTGGTTTTAGGGAGGAGGCAGTCCGGGGCTCAGCACATTCAGGGGAGAAAGGTCAGGATGGTGGGAGGTTGCTGAAGCAGCCTTCACTGAATGGTTAGTGAAACGGAATTTGTTTGCCTGGAATAAAACAAAATTGAGATGATAAAAGCAAGAGAGCATGACTACCATCTTTAAAAGCACTGTATTCCACAACACTCACAAAGAATCTTCACATAAATTACGGCAATCCTCAAAACAACTGCAGGAATTACGAAAGGACAGATACTGTCATTCCAGTAGTATAAGGGAAGTGCGCATGCTCCGTCACGCCTGACTCTTTGCGATCCCATAGCCTGTAGCCCACCAGGCTCCTCCTTACGTGAGATTTCCCAGACAAGAATACTGGAGTGGATTCCCATTTCCTTCTCGAGAGGATCTTCCTGAGCCCGCATCTCTGGCACTAACGGGCGGATTCTTGACCACGGAGCCATCAGGGAAAGCCATGTATGAGAAGGAATGAAAGGCAAAAGAGTTCTGGTCCTTTGGCACTGTGACACAATGATCGAAGTGGCAAGTTCTAAGTCTGAACTGAGATCTGATTCCAGATTCTTCATGTGTGTATGTGTCTGTGTGCATGTGTGTGTAACACTCCAGATGCCCCCTATTAGAAAATGCAAGATTTGGGGTAAAATTAAAGAGGGTCTTTCCAACAGTGATGACTATTTCCTAAAGATAAAGTGCATTTTCCCAGAAAAATAAAAAGGCTTTTGTAATTCTAGTTGTTTAATTATAAGTTTGATGGGTCCTTGGAAGGGCTATCTTAGAAAAAGAGAATAAAATAGCAAGTAACTGCATTACTAGGTAACTAGATCCTTCTGCTCAGTCATGGAATTCAATAGTTATATGAGATTCCATCACATTTCCTAGTTTCCATTATGAAAATATATTTAAAATATATGCAACAAGATAGAGAATACAACAAAGAAGCACTTTGGGTAGTTAAGAATATACCATTTTATTCAGTTCAGTTCAGTCACTCAATTGTGTCCAACTCTTTGCGACCCCATGAATCGCAGCACGCCAGGCCTCCCTGTCCATCACCAGCTCCCAGAGTTCACTCATACTCATGTCCATCGAATCATTGATGCAATATGATAGGATACTGAAAGAGGAACTCCCCAGGTCAGTAGGTGCCCAATATGCTACTGGAGATCAGTGGAGAAATAACTCCAGAAAGAATGAAGGGATGGAGCCAAAGCAAAAACAATACCCAGCTGTGGATGTGACTGGTGATAGAAGCAAGTTCCGATGCTGTAAAGAGCAATATTGCATAGGAACCTGGAATGTCAGGTCTATGAATCAAGGCTAATTGGAAGTGGTCAAAGAGGAGATGGCAAGGGTGAATGTCGACATTCTAGGAATCAGCAAACTAAAATGGACTGGAAAGAGTGAATTTAACTCAGGTGACCATTATATCTACTACTGTGGGCAGGAATCCTTTAGAAGAAATAGAGTAGCCATCATAGTCAACGAAAGAGTCCGAAATGCAGTACTTGGATGCAATCTCAAAAACAACAGAATGATCTCTGTTCATTTCCAAGGCAAACCATTCAATATCACAGTGATCCAAGCCTATGCCCCAGCCATTTTATTCAGATCATTTTAAAAGAGATAAAGCATTACAGATACTACTGGAGAGCCTCACTTATAATTTCCCTTGATCCCATTCCCTTTTCTCTCCTTCCTTCCCCAGAATATTAGCATAAGCTATGGCTGCATTGCATTTCATATGTATGTATATGTGTGTGTGTGTGTGTGTGTACATATGGGGCTTCCAAAGCGACTCAGTGGTAAAGAATCCATCTACTGATAGGAGATGCAAGTTCAATCCCTGGCTTGAGAAGATCCTCTGGAGGAGGAAATGGCAACCCCCTCCAGTGGGAAATCCCATGGACAGTGGAGCCTGACAGGCTACAGTCCACAGAGTCTGAAAAAGTAAGACACAACTGAGTGACTGACACCCACACGTATAGACACACACACACAATTATTAATATGAGTTGTCAAAAACTGTGATGAGTCTGAAATATCACTCTATTTGCATGCTAACAAGTTAGCCTGCCACATTTCATGGATTCTGGTAGAAGACCATACAGGATCAAAGAGAAAGGACTTTATTATTTGCGATAATAACAGTAGATAGAATAATAACATTCTAATTCATTATTTTCCCAAATCCTAGTTCTCAAGGGTAATTCAAAGAGAGCCAGGACCTCTGCATTTACTACTGCAGGAGAGGAAACCTGACCTTAGAGATCTCAAAGCTTGTATTTTATTTTTTCACCTGCATCTCTGGCAATGAAAGTGCAGAGTCCCCACCACTGGACCACCAGGAAGTTCCCACCAAAGCTTTTATAATGGTCTAGAGTGAGAATTTGCCTGTATCTCAGAAGGATGATTCCTATATTAAAAATCGTCTAAAAGACATTCCAGTATAGTTTGGGATAATTTACGTAACAGCATTGATTTTGCTCTATTTTGTATGATATTGTGTGTAGGAAGAAAATATTTTAAGATCTGAGACGTAGACTTGGCCATCACTTTTGAATTATCCTTTTCAGGTAAGAAATTTTAAAATTCTATTTGATTCAAATTATTATATGTACCTTAGTTCCTGAATCTTGTAATTATATAAGCATACATAAGACATGTATTTCTGGAAGAGTTCCTTAATGTTACAGCAAGTGTAGTGATTTAAATATGTAGTAGTTAACCCTTTTGAAAGGGTTTTAAATTTGTTAAGGAACAGGATAGATTATTATCACTTAAAAAAAGTACTGTCATAATTGCAATAAATTATAATTTTCTTTTTACACCATTCTCCTAAGTATATTCAAACAGTTATTTAGTATGCCAGAGAGTACAATTATGACTTCTCATTTTTATCCTAAATTGGCATTGGACTATGCAATATGAGCCAAAAAAGAAAATGAATATTTGTAAACAATATTTAAAGTGTTACTGAAGAAATGAAATTTAATGTGATATGTATATTTTCTTCTTTATTGCTGGGGAAGTTTGCTCCCCTTAAGAGAGTAATGGCTTTACAAACAAGAAAACACAATAATTTTAGGAAGTTAGCTTCATAGAATCAAAGCTGGACAAGTGTCACAGTACCTTCTGCTCTGGGACTACCCAAGATTCTGAATTGAAATTCGTGATTACAAACACCTCTGGGGAAAGCCACGTCTGTTCTTTTCATCTTATTTAGGAAAGTAAGGAAAAATAGCATCTTCCATGAAAATAGCATTCAAATATAACTCCAAACAACCAGAAGAGAATAACCAGACATCTTCACATTACCAGATGATCAGAAAACATTTTGTGAGAAACTCAAAATTTTATTTGAACTGAATTCAAAGAATTACTCAGACAGAATATATTCCTTCCTGTAAGATTTTAATACTAACAAGAATGCATTTTACTAAATCCATGTAAATCATGATGATCTCCTGATTTAAATTTTTCAGTATATTTATCTGCGATTTAAGAGGCATCCGATGTGGTTCAATGGGAAAGAGTCTGCCTGCCAGTGCGGGAGACACAAAAGACAGGGGTTCAATCCCTGAGTGGGAAAGATCCCCTGGAGGAGGAAATGGCAAGACGCTTCTGTGTTCTAGCCTGGAAAACCCCATGGACTTAGGAACCAGGCAGGCTACAGTCCATGGCGTTGCCAAGAGTTGAATATGACTGAGTGACTGAGCACGCACACACACGCAGTTCAAGAAAGGTGTTTAGTAGAAGTAATTGGACATAAAACATTAGAGAGTCTTCATCTATGGAATTAGTATTTTTGGTTGTGAATATAATAATGCACTTGTTCAGTCACCAAGTCCTGCCTGACTTTCTGTGGCCCCATGAACTGCAGCACTCCAGGCTTTCCTGTCCTCCACTAACTCCCTGAATTTGCTCAGACTCATGTCCATTGAGTCACTGATGCCATCCAAACATCTCACTCTCTGTCTCTTTCCTCTCCTCTTGCCCTCAGTCTTTCCCAGCATGAGAGTCTTTCCCAGTGAACTGCCTTTTTGCATCAGGTGCCCAAAGTATTAGAGCTTCACCTTCAGCATCAGTGCTTCCAATGAATATTCAGGGTTGATCTCCTTTAGGACTGACTGGTTTGATCTCCTTGCTGTCCAAGGTACTCTCAAAAGTCTTCTCCAGCACCACGGTTTAAAAGCATCAGTTCTTCCACACTAAGCCTCCTTATGATCCAATGCTCACATCGCTACATGACTACTGGAAAAGCCACAGCTTTGACTATACCCAACATGTTGATAATGTGATTTTTAATCACTTTTTAATATGCTCTGCTTTTTAATTGCTGTTTAGATTTGTCATAGCTTTTCTTCCAAGAAGCAAACTTATTTTAATTTCATGGCTGCAGCCTCTGTCTGCAGTGATTTTGAAGGCCAAGAATATAAAATATGTCACTATTTCCAAGATTTCCCTGTTTACATGCCATGAAGTAATGGGACCAGATGCCGTGATCTTACGTTTTGAATGTTGAGTTTTATGCTAGGTTTTTCACTCTCCTCTTTCACCTGCATCTAGAGGCACTTTAGTTCCTCTTAACTTTCTGCCATTAAAGTGGTATCTTCTGAATATCTGAGGTTCTGAATATTTCTCCTAGCAATATTGATTCCAAATTGTGATTCATCAAGCCCGGCAATCCACATGCTGTACTCTGCATATAAGTTAAATAAGCAGGGTGACAACACACAGCCTTGATACACTCCTTTCCCAGTTTGGAACCAGTCCATTGTTCCACAGCCAGTACTAACTGTTCCTTCTTGTCCTGTATTCAGGTTTCTCAAGAGGCGGGTCAGGTGGCTGGGTATTCCAATCTCTTTAAGAATTTTTCAGTCTGTTGTGATTCACACAGTCAAAGGCTTTAGCATAGTCAGTGAGGCAGAAGTAGATGTTTTTCTGGAATTCCCTTGCTTTCTCGATGATCCAACAGATGTTGGCAATTTGATCTCTGGCCTCTGCCTTTTCTAAATCCACATTTAGATTCTAAGTTCACATACTGCTGTAGGATTCACATACTGTTGGAAGGATTTTGAACATAATCTTGCTAGCATGTGGAATGAGAGCAACTGTAAAGTGACTTGAACATGCTTTGGTATTGTCTTTCTTTGGGGTTGGATGAAAAGTGACCTTTTTCAGGGCTGTGGACATTGGTGAGTTTTCCAAATTTGTTGGCACATTGAGGGCAGCACTTTAACAGCATCAACTTTGAGGCTTTGAAGTAGCTCAGCTGGAATTCCATCACCTCCACTAGCTTTGTTTGTAGTAATGCTTCCTAAGGCCCACTTGAATTCACACTCCAGCATGTCTCTCCAGGTGAGTGACCACACCATCATGGTTATCAGGGTCATTAATAACTTCTTTGTACAATTTTTCTGTGTATTCTTGCCACCTCTTCTTAATCCCTTCTTCTTCTGTTAGGTCCATACCATTTCTGTCCTTTATTGTGCCCATCATTGCATGAAATGTTCCTTTGGTGTCTCCAATTTTCTTTCTTTCTTTCTTTCTTTTTTTTTTTAGGTACTTTCCAAGTTTATATTTCCATTACATCTCCAAGGTTAATTCTTACAGTGTTAGGGGCTCCCCAGTCTCCAATTTTCTTGACAAGATCTCTAGTCTTTTCCTTTCTATTGTTTTTCTCTATTTCTTTGCATTGTTCACTTAAGGCTTTCTTATTCCCCTTGCTATATTCTGGAACTCTGAATTCAGTTGGATATAACTTTCTCATTCTCTTTTGCATTTTGCTTCTCTTCTTTGCTCAGCTATTTGTAAGTCCTCCTCAGACAACCACTCTGCCTTCTTGCATTTCTTTTTCTTGGGGATCCTTTTGGAACAACTCCATCTACAATGTTAAGAACCTCTGTCCATAGTTCTTCAGGCACTCTATCTACCAGATCTCATCCCTTGAATCTATTTGTCACCTCCACTACCTGAATGGCCTAGTGGTTCTCCATACTTTCTTCAATCTGAGCCAGAGTCTTGCAAAAAGGAGCTGATAATCTGAGCCACATTCAACTCCAGGTTTTGTTTCTGCTGACAGTATAGAGCCTTGGCTGCAAAGAATATAATCAATTTGATTTCGGTATTGACCATCTGGTGATATCCACGTGTATCGTTGCCTCTTGTATCATTGGAAAAGGATGTTTCTTTTATACCAGTGCATTCTTTTGGCAAAACTGTTTAGCCTTTGCCCTCCTTTATTCTGTACTCCAAGGCCAAACTTGCCTGTTATTCTAGGTATCTCTTGACTTCCTACTTTTGCATTCCAGACCCCTATGAGGAAAAGGACATTTTTATGGTGCTAGTGCTAGAACATCTTATAGGTTTTCATAGTATTGTTCAATTTCAGGTTCTTCAGCATTAGTGGTTGGGGCATAGACTTTGGATTACCGTGATGTTGAATGGTTTGCCTTGGAAATGAATGGAGATCATTTTGTCATTTTTGAGATTGCACCCATGTTTTGCCTTTCAAATTTTTTGTTGACTATGTTCACTAGGAAAGTGAAAAAGCTGGTTTGAAACTCAACATTCAGAAAACGAAGATCATGGCATCTGGTCCCATCACTGAATGGTAAATAGGAAGGGTAACATTGGAAGCAGTAACATATTTTGTTTTCTTGGGCTCAAAATCATTGCAGACGGTGACTGCAGTCATGAAATTAAAAGATGCTTATTCCTTGGAAGGAAAGCTATGACAATCCTAGACAGCATATTAAAAAGCAGAGACCTCACTTTGCCAACAAGGTCTGTGTAGTCAAAGCTATGGTTTTTCCAGTAGTCATGTACGGATGTGAGAGTTGGACCATAAAAAGGGCTGAGCACTGAAGAATTGATACTTTCAAACTGAAGTGCTAGAGAAGGCTCTTGAAAGTACCTTGGGCTGCAGGGTACTGCAAGGAGACTGAACTAGTCAATTCTAAAGGAAATCACCCCTAAATATTCACTGGAAGGACTGTGGCTGATGTTTCAATACTTTGGCTACCTGATATGAAGAAAAGTCCATTATGCTAGGAAAGATTAAAGGCAAAAGAAGAGGGTGGCAGAGAATGAGATAGTTAGGTAGCATCCCTGACTCAATGGACATGAATTTGAACAAACTCCAGGAGACAGTGGATGACAGAGAAGCCTGGTGTGCTGCAGTCCATGCGATAGCAAAGAGTCAGACATGACACAGCAACTGAACAGCAACAAGCAGTGATACACAATTACGTTTGTTTGATTCAAGTTGTAGTACTTGTTTAAGGCAATTCATTAAATATCTCCTAGGTTTGGCATGGTCCTGAGCACTCTAGTTTGTTGTCTCTTGTTTTCATTAACCATTTAATAATTATGTACACTACTTTGTTTTACCTACAAAAAAATTCAGTTATGGACACTTGTTTCCATGTTTAAGACCATCAGCGGAGATATAATCATGTTCTACATACTCTAAGTTATAAGGCTATTTTCTAGACCAAATGACATTTCTAAACTAATTTTCTCATATAAAATTGTAAAGAAATGAAATAGGTTATTTCTAAGGTCCTTTCCTGCGCCCCCCCCCCCCCTTTTTTTCCCCACTCTCTGCTAGGTGGAAGCAACTTTCAAGATGAACAGAGTGAGACAGCCAGGGTTGGCTGTGCCATTTATCTCTGTGATATTGACCAAACTGCCTCGTGTCTGTTAACGTCGGTGTCCCCATCTGCAAATAATGAATATGAATTCTGTGGGCAAGGCTTTTTAAAAATTTTATTTATTATTTATTGTTTGGGGGCATGCTGGGTCTTTGCTGCTGCTTGGGACTTTCTCTAACTGTGACTAGCTGCAGTGCACAGGCTTTTCACTGTGGGAGCTTCTCTTGTTGGGGAGCACAGGTTCTAGGGCCCGTGGACCTCACTAGCTGCAGCACTTGGACTCAGTAGGTACAGCTCCCGAGCTCTAGAGCCCAGGATCGGTACTTGTGCTACACGGGCTTAGTTGCTCCAGGCATATGTGGGATCTTCAGGGATGAAACCCATGTCTCCCACATTGGCTGGTGGATTCTTCAACACGGAGCCATCGGGGAGCACTGTGGGGAAGGGTAAATGTGACTATGCGTATCTGGTATTCATCCTACTTGCTGACAGGTGTAATAAAGCTCAATAAAGTGGCAGCTATTTTCATTAATTTAATAATTAGTCATTATTAGATAATTGATAGGGGCTTCCCTGATAGCTCAGCTGGTAAAAAAATCCGCCTGAAATACAGAAGACACTGGTTCAATTCCTCGGTTGGGAAGATTCACTGGAGAAGGGATAGGCTACCCACTCCAGTATTCTTGGGCTTCCCTGTGGCTCAGCTGGTAAAGAATCTGCCTGCAATGCTGGAAACCTGGATTCAGTCCCTGGGTTGGGAAGATCCCCTGGAGAAGGGAAAGGCTATGCTCTTCAGTATTCAGGCCTGGAGAATTCCATGGACTGTATAGTCCATAGGGTCACAAAGATATGTGAACCGCAAGTAGGCAGGGGCTAGCATTGCCAGACTATTGCCAGAATAACACTATTGCCAGAATAACACTATTGCCAGAATAGTGTTAGTCACTCAGTCGTGTCCTACTCTTTGTGACCCCATGGACTGGAACCTGCCAGGCTCCTCTGTCCATGGGATTTTTCAGGCAAGAATATTGGAGTGGGTTGCCATTTGGCACATAATTCTTAGGGAAATGTGCAGGTCTTAACAGAATTAAGAAAGGGAGTGACATGTTCTTATTTTCTTCTTGTAAACATCACTGGGATATTAAGGAAACCAAATGAAAAAGCTACATTGGAAAACTTTTCCCCTCATTAACTGTTTTGAAAAATATTCCAGATTCCATACTTTGGCTTGCATTGATCACATCTTTGATTAAAGGCTGACTAGTTATAACCAAGCATCACATTCCATCCTCCTGAATTATATTATTTTATAAGTAAGCACATGGCCCAGGTCAGAGCAGTCAAATAAAGGAAACTGTATTCTGGCCTTTATCTATTTAATGTGTGTGTGTGTGTGTGTGTGTGTGTGTGTGTGTGTAACTGTGTGTGTGTTTCTTACTGGAGTTTACTGTAGAAGTTTATAGTTTCTGAAACTCCTGACAGCCATCTTGTGGCAACAACAAAAATAAAGAAAAAAAAAAAACAAAAAAGTGCTCAGAATGGAATCAACACCAGCACAATGATTAAGACCTAGACCAATGAAGTAGCATTATATACGGTTTAATGTTTTCTCATAAAGATTAGAGACGACAGTGATATGGACTTAGTATTTGGCTCATTTGAAGAAGAAGATGGTTTGAAAAAAGAGTAGATAATGCTCCCTAATTTCTAGGTTGTGCAGCTAAATGAATGGCAGTGCCATCTGCTAAGGTGGGCAGTCCTGTAGGATCTTTGCATAAGGAGCAGTTAGATACATAGGTAAGTTGATTCAGTTTAGAATCCTCCATCAGTCAAGTTTCAATTCAGGAAATAGAAAACAAAAACAGCTTCCAATCTTTCATATGAAAAGGACTTAATTCAGAGTTAGGTGCTTATCAAGTCAAAAAAAGGGCTACAGATGCTGACCATCAAGATAGATCATATTCTGTTGATTACAAGGTGTTTATTCTGTAGTATCTCTAGAGATCTGGAAGCTATAACAAAATAAAGAAACATTACCAAGTATGGTGGGCTATATTAACTCCTAGACCTTAGACCAGTGGGAATGCAAGTACTCATTGTTAGGTTACCATTCTGAGGGTATCAAGCTCTTATTTCTTGGTAGGAAACATGAGGTAATCAAGACTATTCTCACTGACAAAGTTGGCATTTGGATTAAGAAAGAGTCAAATGGGATTAACTCTAATGGATGTAGCATAATGGTCTGAAGATTTCAATGATTTGAAATATCCCCCTGGTCATTCTTGATTCCTAGAATAAGCTCCATTAGTATGAGTCTCCTCTTGGCTCCAACCTTTTTGAGGCTCATCCACTTTCATGTTGATAGGAATCGTGTTGAGGCAAAAGTCCTGACCTCACTGTCGCTTTCCTCCTGAACAAAGTAAGTGTGCTTTACAACTGGTCTGTGCAGAGTGAGTGTTCTATTTGTGCAATGACTTGAAGAGCCTTCTTCTGACCCAATTTGAGGTTAGCTTATTAGCAGTATCTTGTGTTGGATAGGCAGAAGCTCTAACAAGGCTTCTTACCTTTAGCTATGCTAAATATTCTGATGAGAGGCATTCTCTCCTCAGGAAATAAAGTACATATATATGTACAGACATGATTATTACCCTCTGATGACTGCCTGAGACCACACAGGACCTCAAAACATGAACCTTGGATGAAGACTTTCATCTTCCAATTAATCCAGACAACTTAGTCCCCTTGTGGGAAACAAATGCATGGCTATGTATCCAGGGAAATGTCCCTTTTTTTTAAAATTTAGCTTGAAATCCTTAATCTGAAAGGGTTGGTTAGGTTTCTAACAATTCAGAACAATGATTCATATTTTATCATCTGTCTTCCAAATTGTATATATTCTGAAACTTTCATACATAGATTTCAGACCGGTTTATCAAGTCCACTAATCATTTGTGAAGTGAAGAATGTAAAGAAGTAGAGAGAAACAATAGAATTGGAAAGACTAAACATCTCTTCCAGAGAACTGGACATACCAAGGCAACATTTCATGCAATGATGGACACAATAAAGGACAGAAATGGTCTGGACCTAACAGAAGCAGAAGATTTAAGAAGAGGTGGCAAGAATACACAGAAGAACTATATAAAAAGTTCTTAATGACCCTGATAACCACAATGATGTGGTCACTCACCTAGAACCAGACATCTTGGGGTGTGAATTCAGTGGGGCTTAGGAAGTGTTACTATGGACAAAGCTAGTGGAGGTGATGGAATTCAATCCTAAAATGATGGAATTTCAATCTTGAAAGATGATGCTGTGAAAGTGCTGCACTCAATATGCCAACACATTTGGCCACTCAGCAGTAGCCACAGGACTGGGACAGGTCAGTTTTCATTCCAATCCCAAAGAAAGACAATGCCAAAGAACATTCAAACTATTGCACAATGTCAAAGAACATTCAAACTATTGCACAATGTTACTAATTTCACAAGCTAGCAAGGTAATGCTCAAAATCCTACCAGGCTAGGCTTCAACCTGGTAGCTCGGAGAGTAAAGAGTCTGCCTGCAGTATGGGAGACCCAGGTTAAATCCCTGGGTTGGGAAGATCCCCTTCTGAGAAGGAAATGGCAACCCATTCCAGTACTCTTGCCTGGAAAAGCCCATGGATGGAGGCACCTGGAAAGCTACAGTCTACGGGGTCGCAAAGAGTCAGACATAACTGAGCAACTTCATTTCACTTCAGGCTTCAACAATATGTAACCAGAGAACTTCCAGATATACAAACTGGATATAGAAAAGAGATAAGAAGCAGGGATCAAACTGCCAACATCTGTTGGATCATAGAAAAATTAAGGAATTTCAGAAAAACATATAGGTCTGCTTCATTGACTATGGTAAAGCCTTTGACTGTGTGAGTCACAATATACTATGGCAAATTCAGAAAGAGATAGGAATACCAGACAACTTTACCTGCCTCCCGAGAAACCTGTATGCAGGTCAAGAAGCAACAGTTAGAACAGGACATGGAAAAATGGACTGATTCAAAATTGGGGAAGGAGTATGTCAAAGTTGTACATTGTCACCCTGCTTATTTAAATTTTATGCAGAGTACATCATGCTAAATGTTGGACTGGATGAAT
Source organism: Oryx dammah (assembly GCF_014754425.2). Lineage (NCBI taxonomy): Eukaryota > Metazoa > Chordata > Mammalia > Artiodactyla > Bovidae > Oryx > Oryx dammah. Next base: position 6,577,727 of record NW_024070189.1, read on the forward strand.
CTCAAGCTGGAATAAAGCTTGCCAGGAGAAATATCAATAACAGCAGATATGCAGATGATACCACTCTAATGGTAGAAAGTGAAAAAGAATTAAGAGCATCTTAATGACAGTGAAATAAGAGTGTGAAAAAGTTGGCTTAAAACTCAACATTCTAAAGACTAAGAGCAAGGCATATAGTCCCGTCACTTTATGGCAAATAGATAGGGAAAAAGTGGAAACAGGGACAGATTTTATTTTCTTGGGCTCCAAAATCATTGCAGATGGTGACTGCACCACAGAATTAAAAGACACCTGCTCCTTGGAAGAAAAGCTCTGACAAATCTAGACAGTATATTAAAAAGCAGAGACATCACTATGCTGACAAAGGTCTGTATAGGCAAAGCTATGTTTTTTTTCTAATAGTCATGTACGGATGTGAGTGTTGGACCATAAAGAAGGCTGAGTGCCAAATAACTGATGCTTTCAAATTGTGGTGCTGGAGAAGACTCTTGGGAGTCCCTTGGACAGCAAGGAGATCCAGCCAGTCCATCCTAAAGGAAATTAACTCTCAATATTCATTGGAAGGACTTATGCTGAAGTTCAAATCCTTTGGCTACCTGATGCAAAGAGCCGACTCATTGGAAAAGACCCTGATGCTGGGAAAGATTGAAGGCAGGAAGAGAAGCGGACGACGGAGGATGAGCTGGTTGGATGGCATCACTGACTGAACAGACATGAGTTTGAGCACACTCTGTGAGATGGTAAAGGACAGGGAAGCCTGGCGTGCTGCAGTCCACGGGGTCGTGAAGAGTCAGACATAGGGTGAGAACACTGCCTTCCTCCCGTCACACTTTCTGGCAATCCAGGTGAGACAGAAGTGAGCGTGTATGGCCCTGGGCACCACCAGCACGCGTGACAGGTTGTATGGATGTGCAACTGAAATGTCATAAGTGGAAGCAGAGCATCAGAAATCAGGGATTAATTACGACTGTAACTATAATCACGCCTAGGTCCATAAACAAGGAAAGAAAATTTTAGGGGCCAAATATTTGATAACAAGAATATACAAGTTCCAAAATAGGTAAAGCTGTATAAATATACTGTGCTTGAGTTTACTTTTTTAAATGAGTTAAATAAGAGGGAAAAGGATAGAGAAAATGGAATGAGCTAAGGCAGAGTGGCGAGAAAGCACTTGCAATACAAAGAGAAAAGGCAAGAAAGAAAGTTCAGTAAACAGACACCTTTGATGGTTTACAATGACAGTTATATCATATTAGCCAGAATGCTTTCCAACAGAAAGACATGTGAAAACACGTTTAATGTTTTTTTATGAATCAGTTGCCCTGTCTCTTCTCCAAAATGCTATTGAGAAGCAGTCATTCTGAAATATAATCAATGTAAAACATGATGTGTTGTGGGAAAATATGGCATGTTATAAAACAATATTGAAATTTGAAAAAAAAAGGAGAAGTAATGTTAAATGCTAAAAATGGATGAAGGCCATGAAATGGAGCACTCTCCCCAAAATTAGAATAAGTGGGAAAACAAATAATACTGTCATGGTGTCTTTAATGCGTCTTACAGGAAGGTACTTTTCATATTGATAAACACAAATCTGCCTCTTGTCCTGGTGAGTATATTCCTTTAGAGAAAGGTGACTGGCCAAGAAGCCATGCCTTCTTGCAATGCACTGTAGAATCATTCATCTCTCATAACACACTCACCAAGTGAAAAAAAAAAAAAAGGTTTTTATTTTTAAAGTGATTTTCAAGCAGCTTTTCCTACCTGGGATGATAATACAGTGAGCAACTAATATATGTATTCTGACCTGCTTAACAATAATCTTTTTTGTGTGAATTTACTAGTGTTCTGCTATAAAGGAAATTACATGGAAGCATGAATTGTAAAACCCAGGTTTCCCAGAGTTTCATGAGCTCAGTAGAAGCTGATTATGAGAAGTGAGGATCTTGCATATATGGTAAACATATTAAAGTGCAGGAATTGTGTACTTCCTTTGTATACACTATAGTTACTCAGTTCAGTTTTATAGTTACTAACTTACTATAAACACTCAATTTTCAAGAAAATGAATCTGCCTCATTGGGACTTTAATGAAATAAATATAATCATTTCCTTTTCTTTTTTCCTGTAAATAACATAGATAAGACCATCATGCTTAAAATTAGTGGAAAACATTGTAGTATCTAAATAGTAAAAATAATCATTTTCTGCAAAATGACTGTCTATTGATCTGCTGTAAATGAATCTGTATCTCAAATAGTGTGGTTTATATACTTCACTTAAGAAAAGTGCAAACTTGATGTAAATATCCACAGGTGAATTGAACAATGGCAGAAACTCTTTGAGCTAGTTGGAATCTGAATTTGTGATGTGCAATGTGTTACTTTTGTTTACTTTAGGGTAATGGGGATACTTGGCAGGAATCAGAATGACTGATGACTCACAGTATAAAGATTTTCCTAACACAGAATGGTTGTAGAGAAACTCGCCTGAGAAGTAAACAGTTGAGGTGGAAATAAGTCAGCCTTCGGTTGAAAATGTGCATTATGCAATACCAATCCCAGGAGCTGACTATAAACAGACACCAATCTCGGCCTTCTAGTGCTTGCTGGCTTAGGGTTCATTTTCTGCCAAGAAATGAAATTCATTCGGAATTGTCCCCAGAAATTAATCTTCTGCTATGTGTTAAATCGTATGTATAAACCAGGCACAGGAAGCTGATGCCATAGTTTGTACCTTGAAGTCAGAAAATTTCCCAATGTGCATGCTTTTCACAGTCAGTTTAACAAAGAGCAGGCCTTCGGCTCCACATAAGATATACATTAATAGCCTATCCTGAACATTATTCATTCTTTACCTCCCTTTCATTTTCCGTTCACGGTCATCATTTTCTTCATCTTACTGATCCCGTCCCCAATATTTGTGCTACAGGTTGGGTCTCCAGGAAAGCCATCTTCACAGTCATTGGTGTGGTGATCTAATCCTCACGCTTAGAGGGCTCACAAAACTGGATCAATAGTCCATTTCTTTCTGACACGGGCCCACAGCCTACTGCCGCTTTGCTCTGGACAAGGGGAAATGCTATAAGTTGTTATCATTTTTTTTTTTTCCTTTTCAAGGTAACAACTCCAAGCTTAGTAGAGATTCTTTGTGTTTCTATTTTTATAGGCTTAGTTCTAGTTTTCTTTGGGGGCTCAGCAGTGTTGAGGAAAGCAACACTCTAGGTGTCATCCTAGCTGCTGTTCTTGAGATTTATTTTACTTCCATTTCCACAGCATACTCTCTCCAGTTCTGAGTCCACATTCTGCACGAATTTTCACTCTGTCAGTGTCTCATCTCTCATCTTTCCATTAAATATACCTGTAACTCTCTACACTCTATGTGCACAGGCAAATAAAACCAGGGCTTTATCACCAGAGGAGGTGATTTGGGGTGAGGGTTTATGATCTGTTGGAGAGGAATAATTTATTCTTCAAAATTTCCCCCTTCCCACTATTGGATAAATTCCTGATCTCACTAAGTTTTATTTCTATTTTTCATCAAATGACTGTCAAATGGAAAGAATTACGGTATTGCGAGATGGAAAGAGATATTGGCGTATAGATCTTGTCACATTAACATTCTTGGAGAGCAGCGGCTGAGTTTACTCACAACTTTTCATAGCCAAAGACAGGAAAGATTTGTAACACCTTCTCTATACATGGGCTAGATGCAGGTCAGATGGAGATACTTCACTATGTTTCAGGAAAGAAGGAGTAAAGTAAACAGGAAATCAATAATATTACAGCTTAAAGTTACCGTCAATAATGATCTATAATTTCTAAAGCAGTTATTATCTAAAAACAGCTCTTTCCTTTCTAATAGTTCATGAAACCATTCTGTGACTCCTAAAATGGGCTGATTCTAAATGTATTCATCTATTTAGTCACTTTATAAGTATGGACAGGTAGGCTGTGCTTGTTCAAATTTCCTTACCTTGCAAGGCTAGAGATCATAAATACAACTTTAAGAAACCACTAACAGTCTCTAGACTTACTGCAACATGACCACCAAGCATATGAAGGAGAAACTATCAAGTAGATAACTCATAAACAGTCTGTTTATCTTTTTAAAACTCCTTCATCCATTAAATTCCCCCCAAGCCTGACTCCTGTTTTTACAAGCTCACATTTTAGCTCTAGCTCCAAAGGTTATCAAAGGCAGTGACAAAGAAAATAATGTGTATATTTCTATAGCATACTATATATAGTATATGCTTTTATATCAGGTATTTAATTAACTATTTTAATTATATTCTCTTTGTTATAGCCTATTTAACTCCACAATAGGAAAACCCATGAACTAGATATTATTATTTCCATTTCATAGATATGGAAATTGAAACTCATACCATATAAAGATATCTTGTCAAAAACACCCTTTGAATTAGAGACCAGGTCAGAATTTCAATCCACGATTGCCTGACTCCAAAGCACTTGTTCTCTTCATTACATAGTCCTGCCTCTTATTCCACTTGGAAGTTTTCTTTATTTGAGATCTGTTTAAGAGCATTTACTAATAGTTTATAGGGCATAGTTGAAGCATAATAAAAGGTATAGTCTTATTTTAAAATAATGGTCATGCTTTACATTTTTAAAAGTAAGACATGAAGGTTGTAGAACTTAAAAATAATAGTAATTAAAACTAGGCGCACTTTATCTGAACTTGGTGACCGAGAACCTACACAATGTATCTACTGCAGTTATTTCTTGATCACTTCCATTGGTTCTGCACGATTTCTTCGTCCAATCCCACATTCAAGTGAAATCTGCTATGTAGAGCCTGGTCAAAATGCTGGTGTTTTAGCTGTTGACTCTGTTGAATTGGGTCTGAATTATCTCCCACTCTCATTGCCTGTCCCTCTGAACAGGCAACAAAATTATTTCACAAAATAACAATGGTTTGCAATTTTTACTTACCTGGGAGTGATTTCTGAGAAGCTAAGCCCTCTAGAGTACACTGATCCCAGTACTCACCTTGCCTCTCCACTACGCACAGCAGATCTGATGCCCAAACACATCAGACCCCTTTCCATTCATTGCCTTCCATCTCAGGTTTACGTGCAGTGCAGGGAGTTAGACTCTTTTAACTGCATGTGGCATGAAAGATACTGAGAAAAGTAGAGGTTAAATGAGATAAAAATTAACATCGGCTAGTCAGAAATTTTTTCCTCTTTGTGTATTAGGACTCAAGTATAAGCAGAGACTGAGTTTTTTTTTTTTTTTTAATTGCTAGGATTCCTACTTTATGATAACCTGTGTCAACATTTTTTCCTATCTTCTACATGAGTGGATGTGTAGATCTCAATGAATGTTAAGTATTACACTAATGATACATAGTAATGTGAGATAATTTCTCAGTATAATTAGAAGTAGATATTTGCAGAAGTTGACAAAGTATTAATCATTGTGTTCACTGTGTCTGTAATCCCATCTTTTCTGATGGAAGATGAGAAAGCCTTAGAAGGTATAACTAACATTTACCACAATTGGGAGAACTTTCAAGGTATTGCTTTATTTTTATAAATCCTTTCCTAGTAATATATTATTACTCTTTCACCAAAAGGAAGAATCTATATTTTTAGGTAAATTTATTTATATATAAAATGCAGTATCTACTGAGTTGGTAAATATTTAATGTATCAATTATGAGTCTCAGGGCTTTCTCAAGGATTGTAATTTATAAATGTAATTAATAAAGAAGTTACTAAGACTCCACTGAATTTACAAAATGCACTACAGGGCATTTGTAAAACCATTCAGAATAGAACTATAAATAATTTATATTGCTACACTTGTCAGAGTAAAGGAGCAAAATCTATTTTGATGTAATGGTCTTGTTCGCTCACTAATTTGACGGAGCTACCATTTTCCCATAGATTTTTCATCTGGAAAAATGAAGGCATATTTATGTACATTGGGTTTATGTAAAGCGTATATTCTGGGTTTTATTTATACCGCATAATGGAATGATGTCTCATTCCACTCTTGAGATGCATCTCTTCTGTAGGTAAGCCACGTAACACTGAGTTAATTCTTGGTCAGAGGTGGTGGCACTCAGGGGTTATTCCAGTTTGATAATATGGACTTTTTTTCAGAGTCTGATCTAAAGTGTTACTTTTAATTTTTTAACCTAATTCATTTTTATCCTCTTTGAAATATTTACACCCCAAATTGTGGAAAAGTTAAATTTGTCAAATAAATGGTTTTTACTCAATAAGAAGATTATTTTTTCCAAATAGTCACAAATTTAATATATAGCATTCTAGTATCATCATGCTGCTGCTGCTGCTGCTGCTAAGTCGCTTCAGTCGTGTCTGACTCTGTGCGACCCCATAGACGGCAGCCCCCCAGGCTCCCCCGTCCCTGGGATTCTCCAGGCAAGAACACTGGAGTGGGCTGCCATCGCCTTCTCTGTTAGTATCATCGTATTGTAGGGTAAAATCTGATGATTCTGGGAAACATGATGGTAAAGCCTTAATGTACAGATTATCGCTAGGGCGAAAACCTTAGTTGCCCGCCCTGTCCCCCTCTTACTAGGATGAGAATGCTAAAGGTGCCTTCTTCACACTGTCCATTTTCTTGCTCTTCATATGTGGAAAAGCTGCCTTCAGTCTCACTAGAAAAACAAGAAAAGGCATTATGGACTCAACATATATTGCACAACAGAATGAGCTATGTGTATTCAACTTCTTCCCACCAGAAAATGTTTCAAAACTGCCTTCTCTTTCCAGTCAGATATTCTGCTGCTTGACATTGCTGATGTTTACAACTCCCTATAAATTACTTCATTTCCTAACAACTGAGGATATAAAATACCTTGGAAGTCTGCTTCCAATTTTCATAAGCTTGAGACCCCCTTTATATATACATACATAGACAGGCACACAAACACCGGTATACACCCAGGCAAACATACTCATTATTTTAAAATATAGTCATGATTGCATAAATTGCCAAGTCAACCAACAGAAAAATTAAAAACAAACAAAATCTTCTGGGGGAAGAAGGAAGAGAAGAAAGAGAATTATTGTATATGTGTAACATCCTCAGCTCCTCACAGGGGAACTTCATGTGACAGCCTCTGTAAGTTTATACCTTGCAACGGTCTCTGGGATACAGTAAGTCCCACCAGATGAAAAGCAGGGAATGCCAGAGTTATCGTTTGGTCTTGGATCTGAGGTTCACACCGAACAAGAACAGACTAATTTCATGATCTCAGCAGTGTCTGTAAACTCTGATGTTGTTTAGTCACTAGGCCACATCCGACTGTTTGCGACCCCATGGACTATAGTAAGCTCGGCTTCCCTGTCCTTCACTATCTCTTGGAGTTTGCTCAAACTCATGTCCATTGAGTTGGTGATGCCATCCAACCATCCCATCCTCTATCACCCCATTTCTCCCACCATCAGTCTTTCCCAGCATCACGGTCTTTGTCAACGAGTTGCTCTTCGCATCAGGTGGCCAAAGTACTGGAACTTCAGCATCAGTCCTTCCAATAAATATTCAAAGTTGATTTCCTTTAGGATTGACTGGCTTGATCTCCTTGCAGTCAAAGGGACTCTCACAAGTCTTGTCCACCACCACAATCAAAAAGTACAATTTTTCAGTACTCAGCCTTTATGGTCCAACTCTCACAGCCACACATGACTACTGGAAAAATCACAGTTTTGACTATGTGGACCTTTGTTGATAACGTGATGTCCATGCTTTATAATATGCTGTCTAGGTTTGTCATAGCTTTCCTTCCAAAGAACAAGCATCTTTTCATTTCATGACTGTAGTCACCATCCTCAGTGATTTTATAAACCCTGTAATCTTCATTTTTAAATAATATGCAAAATTTGGATCAAAGATTATTACATTCATATTAAAATATAATTATCTAGGAATATATTTATAAACATGTTGAAAGATTATGTCAACTCATCTACTGATCCCCAATTACAACTAATGTTTATAAATAAGCCAAGAATATTTAAAATAATCATCTCATATTTAGATACAACTACATCCTGGTATATGTAAAATTTCTGAAGAATTTAATTATTATGTTTATTATTGCTTCATGACTTGAGTAAAATTTTTGGTTCTCTGGCTTAAAAAGAAACATCAAGAAATAATCATGTTCCCTTGCTTTTGGTTGTAATAAGTATATGTGGAAGAATTTAAGATAATAAGCACAATTATATGAAAGAAATACATTATTGAAAGGAAACAAAATGATATGAGGTTGAAGAGCTATTTCTAGCCAATATGTTATATTACCTCAAAACTATAATTTTATATATGAGATTGATGTTATTTCAGAATATATGCTATGAATACTCTGTACCAATACCAGATACAGTTGAAAAGTATAGCTTTTGTGTCTATAAAATAAGGAATTATCAGACAGAAAGGATCTATCATTTAATTATTTTAAATCATGGGCATGCCATCAAAAATAAAAATTTATACATCGTTTTAAAACACACAGACCAAAATTAAACCCTTAGTGTATTACCTAATTTAATTTTTTAATGTTAATTTTAAACGCTTTCTTTATTTTCAATTTTATAAACAGATTTTTAAAATTTGAGGTGTAAAATATGATTCTGTCTTACTTTCTCCCTAAACTTCTCCTTCCATTACCTTGTTTACCTCTTTTCCACAATCCTTGTTCATGTTCTCACAAGTTTCTTTCATTCCAAGTATTGGAAAATTTTATATATATATATATATACACACACATACATACATACACATATACATATATAGAGAAAGTTAACACTGTTGTCATGCAAGCAAATAAAGATTCAGGAATTAATTGAAAACATTTGATAACATTATCAATCTTCTAATCCTGAGGAAGCCTAATCTGACACTTGTACATAGATTTATGCAAGTAACGGTAGAAAATAAATCATGACAAGATAGAAATGGTCAGTGGTTTTTTTTTTTTTTTTTTTTTTACCAATCTTTTTCATATATGAACTTGACTGAAACTAACCATGAAGATTGTTTTATTTGGTAGTGGCAAATTGCATTGAGTAACTAAGTAACATCAGAATTCTGACATACTCACCCTTGAAATTCTTATAACCTAGGCTTTGATTAATGTATATTTATATCTGTGATATCCTGCATCCCTTGTTTGGAAGGGCAGAGTCTTAACAACTAGACCACCAGGGACGTCCCTAATATATGTGATATGAATATAATATTACTAAATTAATCACTGCTTCTCTCCTAAATGTTTACTATATGATGTTGAGAAACATAAATATCAGAAAAAAAATCAACAGAAAAGCTAACAAGGAGGTTAATATTATTTGTATCTATTTAACATGTATATCAGAGATTAGAAGAGTAAAAAACCAAGAGATTGAAGGCAGTTACCATAACACAAAGTCACAATTTCTTGCTCAGTTCACAGACTCAAAGAGATAATTGTGTCCCATAGAGGAAGGACTCTGCAATAATGTGACAAGAATCTACCATAATAATTCATAAAGTTGGGTTTTGTGTTCTTGTTTTGTTTATTTTTTTGAATGGGCTTATGCCTATTTACTCAAGTGACTGAGTATTGTAGGAGGAGGAGGATGGATACTCATACCTTATAAGGACTGTTAGCCCCAGGATCCAAGCTGACCCTAATACCTGCAGATCCAAATCATCATCCTTGTACCCTGTTAATGGCTTGCAGCAGTCAGACATCAGATTCTACCCAAATGTACTAACAATGTGTAGTGAATGGTCAAAATAACAAATCTATACATTTTCAAACCCTCCTACTGATCCTTATATATAATATTCCTGGTTCCCAGCACCGCTGTTTGCCTGTTGCCTAAACCAGGACCTCTGTGTGTCATCCTTCACTCCTCACTAACTCTTACTCTCAATCAGCCGTTCACATCTTCTCATTCTACTGTTTTTTTTTCTGTGTGTGCCTTGAACTGATCAAACCTGTATCATTTCCTGTTCGGCCTCCTTCCAATCTCAGGTTTTCAAAATATATTCCAAAGACATGATGGATAAATGTATCTAAGATACAAGTTTAGACACCTCTCTTTCCTGCCAAAAATCTTTCAGTGACTCCAATAGCACTTAGGAGACATTCCAAACTCTTTACTTTTGCATGTAAGGACTTTCATAGACTGGCCCCCATCTAACTTTCAAACTTCATCTCTCAATATTGACTCCCTCCTAAAAACTTCAGCTCCCATCTGAGAATCTGTGCTCCCACCATGTTGGAATACTTAAGTTCCTCATCTTCTTCTTGGAAGCTATCCATGATCCTGACAGCTAGATAAAGTGCACTCATATGTAGTCTCGCGTCATCCAAGGCTTATCCTATCTGAGCAATCATTATGCTTAAACATTAGTATATTTACTTTTCTCTCCCATTAAACTATTTTATTTATCTAGTACCTAGTACTTTCCCAGATACATACATGTTAGATATCCAGCAGATGTTTTTCTTTTAAGTGAAATGGTATTTCAAAATATCCTAAACTCCTTGAAAGAAAGATAAAGTTCACTTTCAGAGATTTATTACCTCACATTAACTCAAATGGAAGATATATCACATGCAAATAAATCAGGGTTCACAATTTAAGTGTAATTTAAGTGTAAACATGGAATTAATAGAAATAATGATCTCACTGACACCAGTAAGTGATTTTTCTTCCCTCTTTACTCCAGACTGTGGAAATGAATGTTTAAAATACAATCTGAATGAAGTCTAGAACAGTAGAGTCCTTGACCAAAATTTTTACTGTTTGTGTTTGTTTTATGTTGGATTATCAGGCTTACACATAATCTTTATAGTATTTTAGTTTGTATTATCTTTGCTAGCCCATCTAAAAGCCACAGCATTTGAGAACTTAGAGGGGAAACTCTATTCCACAAAAGGCTCAGCTACTTAAGTAACATGAGACTGGTCATTCTAGACTCAAAACTGTGCACCCAGTCCTGTCTTAGACATTAGACATTTAGGAAACTCCCTCTCTAAATATAATATCTTTATTCTCTCTCCTATGCCCTTTGGGTAGACCATTTTTGTATTTTTTTATTCTTCTACCAAAGATATACACTTTTCCTCTGAGTGTGTTGAGTTGTTATTCATGCAGTTCCGTCCAGTTTCACAGCTGGATGAGGCTGCATGTTAAGACATTTCAATTCATGGGTGTGGAGGAGGGAAGGGAGAAAGAGACTTTGGCAAGTTTTGGGGGAAATAATATTTTTTAAAAATTATATCTTTCTTCATAACATTTTTTTCTTAGAATCTTTCCTAAGTGTTACTTTAAAGAATGGAATGTACGCCTAATAGACAGCAAGTGATGTCCACCAAATTAGTAAGCATAACTGAAAATTAGAAAGTCAGAATATGATACTATTTCAGCTTCTTAACCCAGTAGTTGTGAGATTTAATCTGAGTTACTTGGATTTCTTAAGCTTCAGTTTCCTCATATGTAAAATTAGGTTAATGCTACCTACTCCATCAGTTTTTTAAATTAGAAATATATATGATGATCTATAAATGCACTTAATTGTGTGTCTGATACAGAACAAAAGGCAAGGATTATAACATCTTTATAATAATCTTTCCTCTCTTCTAGACCCTGAAAAACTGGGCTCTAGCCAACAGTGGTTGTACTTCAGAATATCCCTCTATTAAAATACCTGCTAGTTGTCATGCATTTGTGGTTAACTTCCCTGGTGGCTCAGACGGTAAAGCTTCTGCCTGCAATGTGGGAGACCCAGGTTCAATCCCTGGGTTGGGAAGATCCCCTGGAGAAGGAAATGGCAACCCACTCCAGTACTCTTGCCTGCAAAATTCCACGTACTGAGGAGCCTGGTAGGCTACAGTCCGTGGGGTCACAAAGAGTTGGACATGACTGAATGACTTCACTTCACTTGTAATAACAAAAGTCCAAAAGCGTTCTGGGTTCTTCCACTGCTATCTGTTGTAATTTAGGAGGCATTATTGGTGATTGTGTTGCGAGTGCCATTGATGCTGCTCTTAAAAGACAGATTTAGATAAGTGTATTACTTGATGTCACAGATAGACGATGATTCTGTCTTTAAACTGTGTCTGTGTTGGTGAGGGCAGGGAATTAATTTGAATGCAGAATTGGTTATAAGAACCAAAATAGTCTCAGAAAAACAAAATACTTCATGATTTATGGAGAAAAGACCCGGAACAAACATCTCCTTATGCAGAAATATCAATAGTGACACACAGAAGGAATAGCTTTAAACATGCATAATATCACTGTAGGCGATATGACAAAGTGTGCTGGAAAAGATTCAGTCAACTTGATCAATATATGCAGCAAAAGTATCAGATTGAGATCCCAAAATAATTTTTCTCTAATCATAAAATCAATTTGATCAAGTTAATCCTACATTTTCAGTGATCCACTTCATTTTCATTGTTTATATACGTAGTGACGTTTAACAGTTTTAAGTTGGGTTATTTGGGAAGGTAATGGTAAAACTGCTATGATTTCCTTATTTTCTCCACAAAATAATAAATCACTTTTTAGATCTTTCTCTCTTAAATTGCCTGTTCAAATTTAGTTTATGCTAGGTTTGTGTGAAGAATGTCTGTCCTAACCCTCAAGGAGCTCAGAAAGCCTGGGAAGGATCTTTGCAGATCCTGCCCAGATAGTTCACCAAATCCTCCTGACACTTAAACAGCTCCAATATTCTAAGGAGGGAAGAGTGTCCTTTAGGGTTTGCTAACTGGTCACTCATTGGTCCTATCTTTAGCTTCATTTTAGGACTGTCCAGTTAGAGGGGGAAAGGAAGAGGTGAACCCAAAGCTGTAACACTGTTGATGCTCTGAAATCCTTTGCAGTTCAAAAAATTGCCTTCGAAAGAATGATGGTATTTGCATGTATCAGTGGTTAATCTGGAGAAATAGATCAAAGTTGGTTCTGTTATTTCCAGTATGACATAAATTACTAATGCCCAAAATGTTTGGGAGGAAGTATTCAGTATACATCAATAACATCCTTCCTGTTAGATGCTCATAGGAGACCCAGTCTTATGTGTAAAGCATTTTTAGTTTTTCCATCAAGTCCATAAGAAAATTAAATTGGATATGCATCATTAATTTTTTTCTCTCAGATGCTTTAGGCTCTTGTGTTGTCCAGAAAACCCTCTGTCTTGAACTACCCCCCTTTCCTCTCCCAGGGCCTACAATGTAGACAATATCATATTTTTAAAACTTTCTGATCTATTGGATGAGACTTAAGAAGTTAAAAATCTTCAGATAAAAACACCTCTAAGCAAATATTTGTATTTTCATGTTGATAAATTGTCAGAGCATAAATGTAATTATTGTAATGGAATATCTGTCTCTTTGCCTGTCTTATGAAAGAGAGTTTTTGCATCTATAGTAAATGAACAGAAAGGCGAGGGGTAGGGGAAAGAATGGTAGGAAAAGTAACTCTGGTATTACCTACACATATATTCTCTTTGTGACCCTCAAAGTTAATTATTTCTCTCTAAATGCATTTGCAAAACCAATTTATTTGAGAAACCTTGATAAAAGACCTTACAAATGATATGTTCTGGTGACTGACTCTAAACTTTCTACCCCTTACTCACAGTATTGATAATTTTGATGGATAAAAATGTGCTAGATAGAGGTCGAATTTAGGTGGCTTCAAGCCTATAAAAAGAAGCCTAATTTCATTTTTGAGTAGATGGAATGGGCTGAGTGGCCTTAAAAGTCATTGCCGTTTTATATGAGGCTTGGCAAATTCCCAGTCCTCTGATAGGGACTCATGCATAGGCATAGAGTACAAAGGCCCCGTGCAGGTCGAGATGATCTCAGTATTTATGTTTTGGCACCAACAGTCCATGAAAAATAAATGACTTATCTGAGCAGGTCCTTCATATTTTTAAGAAGTCATTTCACTTCAGCCATATTTCAGGTTAAGAGCTATTAAGGTCTTTAGTGTACTTAGATGCTTGCATTCCAGTTAATTTCTACATCATTAATTCACAATATCTGTCTCTTTTGTTTTAAATTGCTATTTATGTGGAGATAAATGCTGATTTCATTAGGAGGTTAAAAAAAAAAATCTTCCCTAGATATTATTCTGAGTCGGGCCACTCATTCCTCTTTCTTGATTAGAGCTGGTTACAAATAGTGGCTTTTGCAAGGATTCTCACGTCTATCAGAAGTCTGAAGATACCAGAAACTTTTTTTAATTTTTAATTTTGCTTGTTAATTTTGCTCATATAGTCAAGTAAACATTGTGAAACTGGGCCTCTCCACACGCACTGTCTATTCCTCTCTTCTTCAGTTGTTTTTCTTCCCTTCAGACACGCTATACTCACCTGTTCAAACTAAACTGATTTCATCATCCTTCCACAAACATAAATTGCTACCCTCTCCCAAATCATACAGAGCCACATAAAACCTACACTTGTGAGATAGTTGGCTGACTATTTTGAGGCTTTCCCAGTCATTCACACTCCTGAAATATCCACTCCATCTGCAAATGGTATTTAGTGTGGAACTACTAAAATTGAAATACTTGTTAAGAATTTAGAGGACCAAAAAGAAAACACACACTTATACACACCAGTGTAAATGGCACGTTTATTCTCCTCAAGAAGCTTGCAGGTAAGTAGGGTGGATAAGATAAAGATCAAGTATATAGAGAATGCTGTCAGCAGTTTTAGGGGGTTTTGCTGTCTTTTTTAAGGGATCCTATAAAATCTACTAAAACTCTGCTGTACTCAGTGTTGCCTCCAAACCAGCAGTGTTGGTATCCCTTGGTAACTGGTTAGAAATGAAGACTCTTGAGGTTTCAAGATTCAAACCCAGTTAATCAAAATTTGCGCTTTTAACAATATCCATGGTTAAACTCCATGCACATTTTACGTTGAGAAAGTCTGCACTGGAGCTATCTGGTTCTAAGAGGAAATCAAAAGCCTATGTGTGGAAGTGAAAATATGGGACCTGGATTTTAAATACAGCAGTAGAGAGGGCAGGAGCATAATACCAAAGTGATGTCAAGTGTACAAAGAGAGGCACGGTCTTGTTTATCGCTTTCTTGATTTGGATGGTTTATGCATAAGCCATATGGAATGATACCAAGGTGATAAGCTTGTCTTCATATTTGATAAAGTCAGAAAATGACATATAGGACTGCAGAAAGATGTGCGTACTGTTATCTTTTCTTCCCTCCCCACACCCCTGTGAAGCTGGATGCCAGACAAGCAGTGATATGATCCGTAAATCTAGTAATGAGGTAGAAACTTAATAATAAATTAGGAAGTCTCTAGTTATAGACAGAGACTACCTTAGCCCATTCTGGCTGTAATAAATACCCAGACTGAGTAGCTTATAAACAACAGATACTTATTTCTCACATTTCTGGAGGCTTGGAAGTCAAAGATCAGGGCTCTGACGGGTCACATGCTGATGAGAGAGCTCTTCCTGGTTCGTGGCCCGTACCTCGTTGCCTTCTTCCACCATGTAAAGGACCTCTGTGGGTCTTTTTTACAAAAATATAGATCCCATTCATGAGGCCTCCACCCACATGACCTAATCACCCCCTAAAACCTCACGTCCCAATACCATCATCTTAGAGGAGGTAGGAATTCAACACAACAATCCTGGGGATACACAAACATTCAGGCTACAGCAGACACCCTCAGCAATATTAGGTAGGTCCATTCTCTACCTGTGATCTCTTAGTTCTCTCTTAGACTGGTAGGTGTGAAAACCATGCATTGTATATTTGAGAAATGGCGGCCCCTAAGTTTCTTTTCATCTTCCATTATTAAGATATAGGAATTTTAGTCTTCCTCTATAGTATTATATGCTATGAATCTGGATTCTTGTCAGAGACTTTCTTTTTAACTATTGTACTGCAGAAAATGGTGCTCTGGGAAATGAAAAGTATTTAATTAATATTAAAAAAGAACATCTTAGTTGCTGAAACTGTGGAAGTTGATGGAGAGAGCAATGAGAATATGCTGATATAATTAATTTTGTTTAAAAATTTGGATTTCTAATAACCAAACATATAATACTTTCCATATTAATGTGCCAATATAATCCTCCTATGTGCATATATATATATATATTTCTTTTTTAAGGGAACAAAGACCAGTTTTTGAACTGAAAAGTTTTTATTTTCAAAGTTTAAAAAACTTTACATGTATCTTCAACAAGTAAGTACTGATCCAGGTCCTTCCTGAGGAAAAGGTTATGTCACCAATACAAAGAAGTCATCAAAAGACATACACAGTTCCTATTTGGTTTTTTGAACAAAACTTTTTTATTTTATAAAAGTATGTACATTTCTTTTTAAGTTTAATTATTATAGTCTAATGAACATGTCACTGTGTCTAGCAAGATGTACTCATCTGCTTGATCTGGATTTGGATCTAAATACATGTCTAGAAATGAAACTAACAATCATATTTTATGGATCAACATCCTCCCTAAGAAACTATATAAATCAAGGATGCTACTAGAAAAGGTGCTATCTCCCTCAGTCAACTCTAAATTCAACCCAAAACATATTCTCAGCATATAAATAATTTAAATACTGGTATAAGTAATTAAGGTATCAAAAGTAATAATATAAGTCCTTTAGAAACTATCAAAGGAAACAAATATATTCAAGTAATTGCTAGGCAAATCATGCTACTACAAACACTTTAACATTGAAATTTTAAGTTGACTGAGATAAAAGAAAATTCTTCACAGGGGTGATATTTAATGAATATCTTGATGGTCTGGTAGGACATCAAAAGTCAGAAAAGTGTTGTTGAACCTAATTTCACGTGCCTGGTGCACTGTGAGGCCAAACAAATCAAAATGATTGAGTTTGGAGTAGAGAAAGGTTTATGGCAAGGGCCAAGCAATCAGAATGGGTGGCTCATGCTCAAAAGGCCAGACTTCCTGGTGGGTTTCAGGGAAGAATTTTTAAAGGCAAAAATTGGGGTAAGGGTGGAAAGGTGTGTGCCTTTCTTCTGACTGGTTGGTGGTGTGGTAGGAGAGTAGTATTCAAGGAATCTTATGCAAGCCACCTATCACCTAGGTGAGAACTTTAGTTTCAGTAGAAGAACCCAAAGATACTAGTTTGTATACCGTTTGAGGAGGAGCTCTGACTCTGCTCTATTGCTGCACTCTTGTTTCTTGGCTGCTTTTATCTTGATTCTGTATTCTCTCACTTCCCTAATGAGTAACTGTTAGAATCTGGCCTTTGGAACTCCGGGAAGGTATAGGAGACTGAAGCCTTTTTCCTATAACCCAGAAACAGGGCACATGGGAAGGCTGTTGCATCAAGGAGGGTCCCACAGGTTTTAAAAGAGGGAGAAAGACTTTTTAATTCCCTCCGTTAAGTCGCCATCGCCCAAGAGCTATAAGCAATCATGGCACACGCAGGAAAGGGAGTTCTGCTGCCTGCTGGTGGGGAAATGCTGCTTGAAGAGGAGTGAAGGAGGAAAAATGGAGGGAAAAAAGCTGCCAAAAATGGGTGAGTGGGTTTAGGGAGTGGGATATTGTGATGTACAATAAGAAATAATATGTTTGAGTTTTGTCCCTGTGCCTGGCCTCCTAAAAACCTTACAATTTCCTAAGTGATAAGAGCAATAAAGGTGAAAAGATGGTCTTTTGTTATTCAGGACAAGGTCTTTCCACCACACCTGAATTTATGTTAATGAAGAGACTGTGGAAAGCCCCAGGGACAGGCGCTCAAGGGAGTGAGTGAAGTTCCTCAGTCGTGTCCGACTCTGCGACCCCATAGACTGTAGCCCACCAGGCTCCTCTGTCCAGGGGGTTTTCCAGGCAAGAGTACTGGGGTTTGATCCCTGAGTACCAGGGTGGGTTTCCATTTCCTTTTCCGGGGGATCGAAGCCCGGTCTCCTGCATTGCAAGAAGACACTTTACCCTCTGAGCCTCCAGGGAAGCCCTATGGGAGAGGAAGTAACTATTTAATAAGACAGTTGGAACTTCCAACCCCACCCCCTGATTCTAAGGAGGGGAGAGTGGCTAGAGGTTGAATAAATCATCAATCACAGTGATCAATCCTTACACAGTGCCTGTGTAAGGAAGCTTCAATGAGAAACACTAACCAAAGGGGTTCAGAGAGCTCCAGACTGCTGAACACAGAGAAGTGCTAGGAAAATGGCTCACCTGGAGACAGGTTGGACATTCTGCACACCTTCCCACATACTCTGCCTGGTGCATCTGACTTCCATTCTTTTATTGTTGTTGTTCAGTTGTTCAGTCGGCTCCGACTCTTTGTGGCCCATGGACTGCAGCATGCCAGGCTTCCCTGTCCTTCACGATTTCATAGAGTTTGCTCAAACTCATGTCCATTGAGTTGGTGATGCCATCCAACCATCTCATCCTCTGTCATCCCCTTCACCTCCTGCCTTCAGTCTCTCCCAGAATCAAGGTCTTTTCCAATGAGTTGGCTCTTCTCATCTGGTGGCCAAAGTAGTGGAGCTTTCAGCCTCAGCATCAATTTCTCTAATGAATATTCAAGATTGATCTCCTTTAGGATGGACTGGTTTGATCTTGCAGTCCAAGGGACTCTCAAGAGTCTTCTCCAGCATCACAATTCAAAGGCACCAATTCTTTGGCACTCAGCCTTGCTTATCATCCAGCTCCCACATCCATAAATGACTATTGGAAAAATCATAGCTTTGCCTATATGGAACTTGTTGGCAAAGTAATGTGTTTGCTTTTTAGTACATAGTCTACGTTTGTCATAGCTTTTCTTCGAAGGAGCAAGTGTATTTTGATTTCATGATTGCAGCCACCATCTGCAGTGATTTGGGAGCCCAAGAGAATAAAGTCACTGTTTCCATTTTTCCCCATCTATTTGCCAAGAAGTGACAGGACCAGATGCCATGATCTTAGCTTTGAATGTTGAGTTTTAAGCCAGCTTTTTCACTCCCTTCTTTCACTTTCATCAAGAAGCTCTTTAATTCCTCTTTGCTTTCTGCCATTAGGGTGGTGTTATCTGCATATCTGAGGTTATAGATATTTCTCCTGGCAATCTTGATTCCAGCTTGTGCTTCATCTAGCCCAGTATTCTTTTATAATAAACTGCTAATCTAGTAGGTAAACCATTTTCCTGAGTTCTGTGAAGTGTCCTAGGAAATTATCAAACCTAATGAGGGATTTGTAGAAATTTCTAATATATAGACAGTCAGAAGCACAGATGACTATCCAGGCTTGTGATTCATGTCTTAAGTGAGGAATAGTGTTAACCTGTGGGCTCTACTTTAAATCCAGGAGTTAGTGTCCTATTTGAGTTAAATTATAGACACCTAGTTGAGGTCTTCCAAAAGTTGGAGTATTGCTTGGTTTGGAAATCCCCACCTATCTGGTTTTGTTATCCCGAAAGTGGGTTCACCACTTGCTGAGTTTGGAGCCAGAAGACAGAAATATTTATTTCTTGCAGTAAGTAAGGAGAACATCAGGGATCTCTCTCAAAGCAAGGTCTCCCCATCAGCATTTTTGGGGAAGTTTTAAGCATATTGATGAGGGGCATTGAACAGAGAATTCAGCATACAATCAGGGATGACTCAGTTCAAACTTCAGTTGATTGAAGTCAGGAGGGTCAATATTATAATTCCATCCTGAATGGAGGCCTTAGTACTGCTGAACTCAGAGATGTATTATTATGTATATCTCAAGGCTACACTATTGTTTTCTCATGGCTCCTCCCTTTTTTTGCATGCTCTACCACTAAGAGGTAATTAACTCCTGAGACCTGTTCAAGGGCAGGTATTGTGGTCAGGCTTAGAACAAAAAATGGCTCAGGCCCAAATGGCTTATTTTAGGTCTAAAAAAAAGAGAAGGCAACTCTAGTTCTTTTCCTCTGGGGACCCACTATCCTGTCTGCCTACAGATTCAGAAGTACAGTGTCAGATATATTGAATCTGGTAGTTATAGAAAGCAGAGTAGGAAATAGAGTTTTCCCCTTCAGGGAGAAAAGTTCTACAAATAAGCAGTTATGGTACATGCTATTGTGATAGTTTAGACAAGATATCTTAAAGAAGAACTTTATTTAAACAGGTTCAATAGAGAATGGAGAAGAAAAATTAGATAAAGCAAGTTTAAACTTTTTTTTTTTTCTCAAGGAGTGCACTTGTAAAGGTCAGCTTCTCTGTACAATGGTGCCTAGTCAAATCTCAGAGACAGAGTTTTGGTTGAAGTAGAAAACTATAGCTTTATTACTTTGCCAGGCAAAGAGAGACATGGTGGAATCCTACCACGAAAAACTGTTTGTTTCCACTAGAAGAGGACAGTGAGAAGTTTTATAGTAATGGTTCAAATATACGTACAATAGTTAGGTAGTTAGAATAGGAAAAAGGAGTCCAGAATGGCGGTGAGACCTCAGGTGAAGCAAAGAGCACTCCTGGCTAGCCCAGTTTACAGGGCAGGCTCCAGGGGAGGAGAAAAATAAAACAGAAAAAGAGAAGCCAAAACTGGGCCGGCGACTTTTCCTCTCTTCAGTCTTTTGGGTCGGCCCGGCCTCATGCCTCAAGGATGTATTTTCCTTTGCTTTCTAAATAAAACTGAGCTGTAACGTGGAGCTGTAACACTGGTCCGTCCGAGGAGACTACACAGGGCTGTCACACTGGTCTGTCTGTTGCTTCAAATTTTTGTTGTGACAAGACAGAACTGAGGAAATTACAAACTCCCCAGACAGTATGGTTGGCTAGTGGACATTCTTCTGATGGGTTGGTGGTGAAGTTAAGTACGAGTCAGCATCATCAACCTTCAGGTTCCAACTAGTCTGAGGTTTAAATGCTTGTGGGCAGCATGCCATCATTAATCATTAACTTCTCCCACCTGGAGGGGGCTTCAGTATCTGCAGAACAGCTCAGAGATATTGTTGGGTGTCCCCTGTTGGGGAACCAGGACCTTCCCTCCGATGCTGCACTACGGTCCCCTTGACTGTCTCTCTCTGGCCTTGCATCCCCTCATCTCACCAACTGCTGCTTGAATCTGCCTGTTGGAACTCAGGGAAGTTCATGGAGGCTGAATGAAGGTACTTCCTCCAATCAAAGAAATGGGGGACATAGAAAAGCTTTGTTCCCAGGAGCCCCACGAGGCCCTGTTTGGTATAAAACAGGAAAAACAGAGTGATAGTGTTACCCTAAAACAGGGGTTTCCTTTTAGTAAGTGATGAGCTAAAAGACACTACCAAGGCAAAGACCAGGAGAACAGGTCTGTTGCTTAAGCAGCCGGGAAGTGGATCATAATATGAAGAGCTAGTGGAAAAGGAAATTCTCCCAATTGCTTCAGTTTTCTCTCTGATTTAGAATAAAATAGTATCAACTTATAATGAGAATGGAGGAAGGAAATTGTAGCTTTTAGAGATGAACAGAAAATATGAGATACTACTTCACAGAAAAGACAACAGGATAAGCATTAAAGCCCCCTTTTGGTGATTAATTACTAATGTAGCGTGAGACTAGAAACGTGATAGTAGCATTATTTGGGGGGAAAGTTTAACTGGCTGAAACAAGAATGAGGTAACTCATTAGATATAACTAGGATACATGGCAGAAGCAAATTGTGCAAAGAGATAGAGAAGCAAGGGCAGGAAGAGTATGGGCAGTAGAATATTCAAAATGACTGGCAAGAGAATAACATTAGCTTAAAGGGAATAAAGTTCATGGGGAGAGAGAGGAGAGGTGAATAAAAGTGATTGCAATGCTGGATTTAAACTTCTAGTGGATTAAAAAGAGTTGCTGTCAATGGAGAGCTAGAGTGTGATTTGGGGGAAGGATTGATGTGATAATGCACTGGCTGAGGTAGGATTGAGGACAAGGTCTTTGGATGAAATTAGATCATGTGACTGATAGGATATTGGATGTATTCTTTACATGGATACCAGGAATAATAACGGGAGTATTGTTGCAGAGGGAGATAGAGACTCAGCTTTTTCACTCTCCTCTTTCACTCTCATAAAGAGGCTCTCTGGTTCCTCTTCACCCTCTGCCATTAGAGTGGTGGCATGTGAATATCTGAGGTTGTTGATATTTCTCCTGACAGTCATTATTCAAGCTTGTGATTCATCCAGCCCAGCATTTTATATGATGTACTCTGCATAGACGTTAAATAAGCAGGGTAACAATATACAGCCTTGACATATTTCTTTCTCTATTTTGAACCAGTCTGTTGTTCCATGTCCAGTTATAACTGTTGCTTCTTGACCTGCATACGGGTTTCTCAGGAGGCAGATAAGGTGTTCTGGTAATCCATCTTTTTCAGAATTTTCTAGTTTGTTGTGGTCCACAAAGTCAAAGGCTTTCATGTTGTCAATAAAGCAGAAATAGATGTTTTCTGGAATTCCCTTGCTTTCTATATGACCCAAAGGATGTTGACAATTTGACCTCTGTTTCCTCTGACTTTTCTAAATCCAGCTTGTACATCTGGAAGTTCTTGGTTCACATACTGCTGAAACCTAGCTTGAAGGAGTTTGAGCATTACCTTGTTAGCATGTGAAATGGGCACAATTGTTCAGTAGTTTGTACATTTTTTGGCATTGCTTTTCTTGGGAATTCAATCCTGTCCTGTGGCCATTGCTGAGTTTTCCAAGTTTGCTGGCAAATTGAGTGCAACACTTTAACAGCATCATATTTTAGGATTTTAAGGAGCTCCACTGGAATTCCATCACCTCCCCTAGCTTTGTTCTCCATAATGCCCTAAGGTCCAGTTGACTTCATAGACCAGGATATATCATTCTAGGTGAGTGACCATACCGTTGTGATTATCTGAGTCATTAAGACCTTTTACATACTTCCTCTGTGTATTCTTGCCAAAATAGGCAATGTTATTAAGAAAGTATCTGAGGAAAAATGCTCAATCTCTTCTAAAAATAAGAATAAAATAAAATCTCTTCTAAAAATAAGAATAAAAGTGCAAGGAATGAGAGACCATCTTACATCCCAAACCCTTAGTTTGAGTAAATATGTTTCACAAAACTAAATGTTGTAAGGACCTTAACCAAATATAAATCTTTTGGGGGTGAAAATAAAACTGGTACAACCACTTTCAAAATATATCTGAAATATCTAGTAAAGCTCAAGGTCTCAGCCCCCCTGACTCGGAAAGCATTGTCTAGATATATCATTTTGAGAAACTTTGAATTATCTACAGAAAGAGAAGTAGGGAATGCCTATGGCAACACTGTTTATGAGAGCAAGAGTTCCTGGAGTCTCTCCAAACTGGTTCATTTCCAGAGGGCCCTTGAAAATCAATATTCTAGGAATCTCTTCTAAAAATATGGTTTGCTTTTTTATCCCGCTATGAAGAAGAAAAACACTTTTCTCAGTCTAATCTTAATCAGGGCGTCCAACAATCTCAGCCTACTTTATCTGAAGTTACTCAATATGTCAAAATTCATGTCTTCAGCTGTTAGCCCCACATTGATTCCAACCTCAAAGACACGTTTCTCTGTGTCTCCTCTCCTTATCATACTGTTCTCCCAAGCACGCTCTCCTGTCTCATCTGTCTGAGCCCTCTTTGGTTTTACCCACCCCTTCCCAACCCATTTTTATTTTTTCCACTCCCCAGTTTCCTAAAATTACTTAAAGACCTTGATTTCGCTCCCTTAGTATTCAGACACTGGGGGAGAGAAGTTAAGTGACTCCAATCACCTCCTCAATTAGTTACATTTAAGCCTTGGTCTGTATCTGACTTACATGCCTCGACCCACAAAAAACAAACAAAAATATATAGTTGGTTTTTTTTTAATATATATAAGACTGAGAACTGAAGACAACAACTTCATCAAAATGTTTTATATAAATTCAAAAAATGTCAACCCCCTGAGACAATTATCTCCTGAATAGCACACAGTGAGGCATATTTTATTTATGGCAAATGTGCCTATTCGTATCTGACTGCTATCTGAACTAGATCCTATTATCCAGCCAATACAATTAGCCCTTATCTAGTCTTCAAATAAGCCAGCTTCTTTTCTCACTTTAAGTATTCTATGACCTCTGATTTCAAATTTTCAGACAGTAGATGAAGGAAAAAGTCTTTAACAAGGTGTTACACTTATAAACTTAGGTGTCAAATTTTATCACTAAAAGGAATCTATGACCTTCCTTTCTCACAGTTTACCCAAAAAAAATTGGAATCAGAAGCTGAGAGACTTGGCATAAACCTAAAATATTTGACTCTCATAGCAGATCATTTATGGGTGAACTTTTGCCTGTTGATGTTGCCATGTGGACCCCAAAGGAAGGTCACTGGAGCTCCTGGATTTCACATGCTCTGGTCTGGGAAATAAGCAGGACTCGAGACTATCTTACCAAAATGATAAACAGCACCCCAGTGAGGGGTCATCTACACTTATATAACACTGGGCATGATTCTGGTTTCCCCAGGATACAGCTGGGCATCGGTCACAGTGACTGCTGTGCACGTTCCCTGAGTGCGCTGTGATCTGTGCTGCCGCGGAAAATGTTTAGACCGCAAACCAGGGAATTTGCTGCAACAGCTCCGCTGTCCTCATTCGACTGTCTAAGGATGCGTTGAGTCCAACATTCTGAATCCTCTGAATTTATCTCCTTCAGACCTCCAGTCTAGTTCTTACTTTCACAATGACATTTTAAGCCTCTTTATTTTTCTTATATGTTCTTTGGTGCGTGAGCACGCATGTTGCCGTGTGCTTCATCCCCCCACCCAGCTGTATTGAGGTATAATTAGAAAAGGAAAAAATATTTAAAGTGTGCAGTGTGATGGCTTAGCAACCGCTTTCCTACCCTCTGCTTATTCTACCCCTCCTTATTGGCATGCATTTGACTTTTTTCTTTTTTTAGACTCCACAAATAAGTGGTACCATGTGGTATTCATCTTTTCACATGTGACTTAGTTCACTTTGTGTAACGGCTTTCAGGTTCATTCAGGGCCCTGTTGTCACAAATAACAGGGTTTACCTTTTTGTTTAAGGCTGAATAATGTTGCATACTGTGTGTGGGGGGTGGAGAGAGAGAGAGGGAGGGAGAGAGGTTTTTTCTTTTATCCTTCCATCTGTTGATGGAAAACTGGATTGTTTCCATATTATGGCTATTGTGAGTAATGAGAGTGCAGATATCTCTTGAAGATAATGATTTTATATCTTTTGGACGTGTACTCAGTAGAACTGCTGGATGGTCTGAGAGTTCCCTTGTTCTGTTTTGAGGAGCCCCCGTGGTACTTTGCACAGTGGCTGTGCCAGTTTACATTCCCACACACAGTGCCCGAGGATTCCGTTTCCTCCACCTTCTCACCAGCATTTGTTATCTCTTGACTTTTTTGATAACAGACAACCTAACAGATATAAGTTAGTAGCTCACTGTGGTTTTGATTTGCATTTCCCTAGTGATTAGTGATGTTGAATACTGTTTCAAGTACCTATTTATCATTTGTACATTTTCTCTGGAGAAATGTCTATTTAGGTCCTCTGCTCATTTTTTTCTGAGGGTTATTTATCTTTTTAGCTATTGAGCTGCATGAGTTCCTCATATATTTTGGATATTACCTCACTGTCTGGTATGTGGTTTGCAAATAACTATCTTTTATTCCATAGGATACTTTTTCATTTTGTTGATGCTTTTCTTCACTCTGCACGAGATTTTTTGTCTGACGTAGTCCTCCTTGTTTATTTTTTTTGCTTTTGTTGGCTTTGTGTTTGGTATCAAACCCAAAATATCATTGCTGCTATTCAGTCGCTCAGTCATGTCCAGCTCTTTGAGACCGTGTAGACTGCAGCATACCAGGCTTCCCTGTCCTTCACTATCTCCCAGAGTTTGATCAAACTCATGTCCATTGAGCCAATGATGCCATCCAACCATCTCATCTTCTGTTGCCCCCTTCTCCTCCTGCTCTCAATCTTTCCCAGCATCAGGATCTTTTCAAATGAGTTGGATCTTCACACCAGGTGGCCAGAGTATTGGAGTTTCAGCTTCTGCATCAGTCCTTCCAATGAATATTCAAGATTGATTTCATTTAGAATTGACTAGTTTGAACTCCTTGGGATCCAATGGACATTAAAGAGTCTTCTGCAGCGCCACAGTTCAAAAGCATCAATTCTTTGGTGCTCAGCCTTCTTTATGGTCCAATTCTCATGTCCATCCATGACTATTGGAAAAACCATAGCTTTAACTATATAGACACTTGTTGACAAAGTGATGTCTCTGCTTTTTAATACATTGTCTAAGTTTATTAAAACTTTTTTGCAAGGAGCAAGAATCTTTTAACTTCGTGACTACAGTCACTGTCTACAGTGATTTTGCAGTCCAAGAAAATAAAGTTTGTAATTTTTTCCATCTATTTGCCATGAAGGGATGGAACCAGATGTCATGATCTTAGTTTTTTGAATGCTGAGTTTTAAGTCAGCTTTTCACTCTACTCTTTCACCTTCATCAAAAGATCTGTTCCTCTGATTTCTGCCATTAGGGTTGTGTCATCTTCATATCTAAGGTTATTGATATTCCTCCTGGCAATCTTGATTCCAGCTTGAGCTTCATCCAGCCTGGTACTTTGCATGACATACTCTGCATAGAATGGCTTCCCTGGAAGCTCAGTGGTAAAGAATCCACTTGCCAATGCAGGAGACACAGGAGGTGCAGGTTCGATCTCTGGTTCAGGAAGATCCCCTGGAGGAGGGCATGGTAACCCACTCCAGCGTTCTTGCCTGGAGAATTCTATGGACAGAGGAGCCTGGCAGGTTACAGTCCATGGAGTCACAAAGAGTCAAGCATGAATGGGATGCCTTAGCACACATGCACTCTGCATAGAAGTTAAATAAACAGGGTGACAATATACAGCCTTTATACTCCTTTCCCAATTTTGAACCAGTCTGCTATTCTATGTTCTATTCTAACTGGTGCTTCTTGACTTACATACAGGTTTCAAAGGAGGCAGATAAGTAGTCTGGTATTCCCATCTCTTTCAGAAAGACTTTTTCACAGTCTGTTGTGATCCACACAGTCAAAGGCTTGGGTATAGTCGATGAAGCAGATTTTTTTTTTTTTAATCCCTGCTTTCTCTATTATCCAGTGAATAATGGCAATTTGATCTCTGGTTCCTCTGCCTCTTTGAAACCCTAGCTCGTACGGTTGGAAGTTCTCAGTCAACATACTGCTGAAGCCTAACTTGAAGGAGGTTACCATGTTACCATGTGCGATGAGTGCAATTGCCCTTCTCCAGAACTGGAATGAAAACTGACCTTTCCTTGTCCTGTGGCCACTGCTGAGTTTTCCAAATTTGCTGGCATATTGAGCGCAGCACCTTAACAGCACCGTATTGCAGAATGCCATCTTTTCCGCCAGCTTTGTTCATAGTAACACTTCCTACAGCCCACTATACTTCACACTCCAAGATGTCTTGGCTCTAGATAAGTGATCACACCATCGTGGTTATCAGGGTCATTAAGACCTTTTCGATATATTTCTGTATATTCTTGCCATGTCTTCTTAACAGCTTCTGCTTCTGTTAGGTCCTTAATGTTTGTGTCCTTTATTATGCCCATCTTTGCAGGAAGGGCTCCTTTGTTATTTCTAATGTTCTTGAGGAAATCTCTAGTCTTTCCCATTCTATTGTTTCCTCTATTTCTATGCATTGTTCACTTAGAAATATCATTAAAATATATGAAATCATATTAAATATAATTAAAATATCATT
The DNA here is from genome assembly GCF_014754425.2 of Oryx dammah. NCBI lineage: Eukaryota > Metazoa > Chordata > Mammalia > Artiodactyla > Bovidae > Oryx > Oryx dammah. Next base: position 6,605,435 of record NW_024070189.1, read on the forward strand.
GCTAATGCAAAATTCAAGGTTTACCTCTGATTTTCTCCTAAGATTTTTGTAGTTTCAGATCTTATAATTCTTTAATAATCTCAAGTTAAATTTTTGTGAATGGAGTAAGATAGTTGTCTATTTTCACTCATTTGCATGTGGATCTCCAGTTATTCCAATTCTATTTATTGAAGAGACTACCAATTCCCCATTGTACATCCTTGGCTCATTTGTTTAAAATTAACTGACCACGTATGTGTAAGTTTATCTATGGACTCCATTATGTTCAATGATCTATGCCTCTTTTTTTTTTTTAATGCCAATACCATAATTTTTTAATTCATCTTTGTAATGTTGAAAACCAGAAAGTATGATGCCTCCAACATTGCTCTACTTGCTTAAGATCATTTTGGATACATGAGATCCTTGGTGGTTCTATATAAATTTTAGGAATTTTTTTTTTCCATTTCTCTAAAAATTGCCATTGCAATTTTGATAGGGATTTCATTAAACTTGTGTATTGCTTTGAAAATATAGATATTTTAACAGTATGAATTATTCTAATCAATAAACATAATCTTTCTATTCATTTTATTCCTTCTCAATTTCTTTCATGAATTATTCAGTTTTCAGCATATAGATATCTCACCTTCTTTGTTAAATTTATACTTGAGAACTTTGTTCTTTTTGATGTTGTTGTAAATACATTTGTTTTCTGTATTTATATTTTTATACAGTTTGTTAATGTATAAGAACATAACTGATTTTTTATATTAATTTTATAAACTGCAGTTTTACTTAAATTGTTGATTAGTCCTGAGAGATTTTTGGTGAAAACCTAAGGGTTTTCTATCTGTAGTACTTTATTATCTGTGAACAGAGGCAATTTACTCTTCCTTTCTGATTTAGCTGCTTTTTATTTATTTTTCATTCCTAATTTCTCTGACTTTTGCCATGAAGTGATAGGACTGGATGCCATGATCTTAGTTTTCTGAATGTTAAGCTTTAAGCCAACTTTTTCACTCTCCTCTTTCACTTTCATCAAGAGGCTCTTTAGTTGTTCTTCACTTTCTGCCATAAGGGTGGTGTCATCTGCATATCTTAGGTTATTGATATTTTTCCCAGGAATCTTGATTCCAGCTTGTGATTCTTCCAGTCCAGCGTTTCTCATGATGTACTCTGCATAGAAGTTAAATAAGCAGGGTGACAATATACAGCCTTGACGTACTCCTTTTCCTATTTGGAACCAGTCTGTTGTTCCATGTCCAGTTCTAACTGTTGCTTCCTTACCTGCATACAGATTTCTCAAGAGGCAGGTCAGGTGGTTTGGTACTCCCATCTCTTTCAGAATTTTCCACAGTTGATTGTGATCCACACAGTCAAAGGCTTTGGCACAGTCAGTAAAGCAGAAATAGCTGTTTTTCTGGAACGCTCTGACTAGGCATTACATTGAGTAATGTAATGTACTCAAAGTACATTACTTTGAGTAAAAGTGATGAAGGTGGACTCACTTGTCATGTTCCTGATCTTAGAAGAAAAGCATTCAGCATTTCTCCGTTTACTATGATGTTTGCTGAGGGTCAGTCACAGATAGTGTTTATTACGCAGAGACACATTCTCTTTATGCCAAGTGTGTGTAGAGTTGTTACCATTTAAGGATGTTGAATTTTGTGAAATATTTCTTCACCAATTGAAATAGCCAGCGGTTTCTATTATTTATTTTCTTAATGTAATCTGTCACTTTTATAATGTGACATTTATAATGTGTGATGCTGAATCTTAATGCATCCCAGTAACAAATCCCACTAGATCAAGGTGCATAATCCTTATCTTTTCATGTGCTGTTGAATTTAGTTTGTTAGTAACTTGCTGAGAAATTTTACATCTATATCTATTAGGAACATTAACCTGCAATTCTCTTTTCTTGTTGTGTCCTTGTCTGGCATTAGAATCAGGATAATGCTGTCCTCATGAAACGAGTTTGGATGTATTTCTCCCTATTTTATTTTCTGGAAGGGTCTGAGGATTGGTATTCAGTTCAGTTCAGTTCAGTTGAGTCACTCAGTCCTGTCAGACTCTTTGCGACCCCCTGGACTGCCACACACCAGGCCTTCCTATCCATCACCAACTCCCAGAGTTTACCCAAATTCATGTCCATTGAGTTGGTGATGCCATCCAATCATCTCATCCTCTGTTGTGCCCTTCTCCTCCCACTTTCAATCTTTCTAGCATCAGGATATTTTCAAATGAGTCAGTTCTTTGCACCAGGTGGCCAAAGTATTGGACTTTCATCTTCAGCATCAGTCCTTCCAATGAATATTCAGGACTGATTTCTGTTAGGATGGACTGGTTGGATCTCCTTGCAGTCCAAGGGACTCTCAAGAGTTTCTCCAACACCACAGTTCAAAAGCATCAATTCTTCACCACTCAGTTTTCTTTAAAGTATGACTCTTACATCCATACATAACTATTGGCAAAACCATAGCTTTAGCTAGATGGACCTTGGTTGGCAAAACAATGTCTCTGCTTTTTAAATATACTGTCTAGATTGGTCATAGCTTTTCTTCCAAGAAGCAAGTGTCTTTTAATTCCATAGCTGCAGTCACCATGTGCAGTGATTTTGGAGCTCCCCTCCCCCCCCCCAAAAAAAGTCTGCCACTGTTTCCTCTGTTTCCCCATCTATTTACCATGAAGTGATGGGACCAGATGCCATAATCTTCATTTTCTGAATGTTAAGCTTTAAGCCAACATTTTCACTCTCCTCTTTCACTTTCATCAAGAGGCTTTTTAGTTCTTCTTCACTTTCTGCCATATGGGTGGTGTCATCTGCATACTTAAGGTTATTCATATTTCTCATGGCAATCTTGATTCCAGCTTGTGCTTCCTCCAGCCCAGCGTTTCTCATGATGTACTCCGCATATAAGTTAAATAAGCAGAGTGACAATATACAGCCTTGAAGTACTCCTTTTCCTATTTGGAACCAGTCTTTTGCTCCATCTCCAGTTCTAACTGCTTCCTGACCTGCATACAGATTTCTCATGAGCCAGGTCAGTTGGTCTGGTATTCCCATCTCTTTCAGAATTTTCCACAGTTTATTGTGAACCAAACATTCAAAGTCTTTGGCACAGTCAATAAAGCAGAAGTAGATGTTTTTTCTGGAACTCTCTTCCTTTTTTGATGATCTAATGGATGTTGGCAATTTGATCTCTGATTCCTTTGCCTTTTCTAAATCCAGCTTGAAAATCTGGAAATTCATAGTTCACGTTGTTTAAGCCTGGCTTAGAGAAATTTGAGTGTTACTTTGCTAGCATGTGAGATGAGTGCAATTGTGGGTTAGTTTGAGCATTCTTTGGCATTGCCTTTCTTACGGATTGGAATGAAAACTTACCTTTTCCAGTCCTGTGACCACTTCTGAGTTTTCCAAATTTGCTGGCATACTGAGTTCAGCACTTTCACAGCATCATCTTTCAGGATTTGAAATAGCTCAACTGGAATTCCATCACCTCCACCAGCTTTGTTCAAGGTGATTCTTCCTAAGGCCCACTCGACTTTGCACTCCAGGATGCCTGGCTCTAGGTGAGTGATCACACCATCGTGATTATCTGGGTCATGAAGATCTTTTCTGTACAGTTCTTCTGTATATTCTTGCCACCTCTTCTTAATATCTTCTGCTTCTGTTAGGTCCAGACCATTTCTGTCCTCTCTTGTGCCCATCTTTGCATGAAATGTTCCCTTGGTATCTCTGATTTTCTTGAAGAGATCTCTAGACTTTCCCAATCTATTGTTTTCCTCTATTTCTTTGCATTGATTGCTGAGGAAGGCTTTCTTATCTCTCCTTGCTATTCTTTGGAACTCTGCATTCAACTGGGTATATCTTTTCTTTTCTCCTTTACCTTTCACTTCTCTTTTCACAGATATTTGTAAGGCCTCCTCAGACAACCATTTTGCCTTTTTGCATTTATTTTTGAGGATGGTCTTGATCCCTGCCTCCTGTACAATGTCACGAACCTCCATCCTTAGTTCTTCAGGCACTCCATCTATCAGATCTAATCCCTTGAATCTATTTGTCACTTCCACTTAAGGAATTAGATTTAGGTCATGCCTGAATGGTCTAGCCGTTTTCCCCACTTTCTTCAATTTAAGTCTGAATCTGGCAATAAGGCGTTCATGATCTGTGCCACAGTCAGCTCCCAGTATTGTTTTTGCTGAATGTATAGAGCTTCTCCATCTTTGGCTACAAAGAATATTATCAGTCTGATCTCGGTATTGACCATCTGGTTAGTCAGACTTGCCCATGAGTGTCCAGGAGTCTCTGGTGGTGGCGTGGGTCGACGGTGGCCTGCTGCAGGGTTGAGGCACTGAGTCTAGCAGTGTTTGCATGGAACCTTTTGAAGGAGGTCACCATTATCTTCATTACCTCCACCATAGTTTGGCCCCAGGTAAATAACAGGGAGGATTTGTATTAATCTTCTTTAAATGTTTGATAGAATTTACCAGTAAGACCCTATAGTCCTGGACTTTCCATTATTTTCAAAGCTTTTGGTTACTGAATTAGCTTTCTTATTTCAGTCACTCAATTGAGTCCAACTCTTTGGAACACGTTGAACTGTAGCCTACCAGGCTCCTCTGTCCATGGGATCTCCCAGGCAAAAATACTGGAGTGGGTTGCCAAACTGTTCGGTTCAGATTTTTGATTTCTTCATGAGTCAGCCTGGTGGGTTGTCTGTATCTAGGAATGTATCCCTTTCTTCTATGGTGTCCACTTTGTTGGTGTATAATTTTTTTATAGTACCCTCTTACAATCCTTTGTTTGCTATGGTATCCACTGTAATGTTTTCTTTTTCATTTATAATTTTGAGTCTTTGTTTCTTTTTTCTTAGTCTGCTGCTGCTGCTGCTAAGTCGCTTCAGTCGTGTCCGACTCTGTGCGACCCCACAGATGGCAGCCCACCAGGCTCCGCCGTCCCTGGGATTCTCCAGGCAAGAACACTGGTTTCTTAGGCTAGCTTCCAGTATATCAATTTTGCTTATCTTTTCAAAACAATAACTCTTAGTTTCATTGATTTTTTCCCTAATTTTTTAAGTCTTCATTTTTGTTTTAATCTTTGTTGTACTTCCTTCTGCTAATACACTCTTCCTAGTGTCTTGAGCAGTAGAACAGCTGGTTCTTATTACTTCTTTGGTAATTGCTTTGGCAGCACCCACACTGAAAGTTGGAATGATACAGAGAAGGCATGGCCCCCATTTAAGGATGACAATTTCTGAAGCATTCCATCATTTTAACTTATGTAGCTGTGCTTGCTGTGCTTAGTCACAGGAATTGAACTGGGGTCTCCTGAACTGCAGGTGTATTCTTTACCAGCTGACCTACCAAGGAAGCCCCAAAGTATACAATGCTATATGTCAACTATATCTCAATAAAACTGGAATAAGAAAAAAAAAATGCTTCTTTGTTTGGTATCATCTTGTAAGAGTGGGACTCACAAACAGAACCAGACATTTGGGGACCTCTCTCTTGGCAGCAGCTAATAAAGCTGGGGTGCTAGGATATGTGTAAAAGCTCTTTCAAGGAATTTTCTTGGAGCTGACTGGAGGGAGAAGGCAAGAGTGGTGTTTACAAGTAGCACTGGTCTCTTGGTGGACTCTCAGTCATCCCCTAGAGCCTGCCATTTTGATGTGGATGTTTTCCCCGTTGTCTATTCTGCTATAATATCCTCTAGATTTTCTTTTCCCAGGAGAATTGTTTTGTGTGTGTTCTTTCAAAGAGGAAGAATATTCAGTGTGTTAGGGCATCTCAGGAGCCTCTGATATTGCCATCTTGCTTGACCCTTTACCACATTCTTAGTTATAGTTCTTGTCAAGTTTCTTTAAGGCCAACATGAACGTGAAGGCCAGCCGACCTCAATTTAACAATGACTCTTACGACATCGCTAATAATATTTAAAGACAGACACTTGTCCTTCTTAAACAAGAGAGGCTGACCAGTTGTATCCAATTGCCCATTACTTACTCACTCATGTGGCCCAGACAAAATGTAATTAGTTTTCTCCCTCCTATAATCCTATGAACCTTAGCTTTACTCGCATTTTTAAGGAATTACTAAGAGACAGTACATGCCCCCTTAGAAGCTCACTCTGATAATTAGCTGGTCACAGCAAGAAACATTTCCTATTCAATCAGTCCAGTCATGCTATCTGCTCATGCCTACCTGCTTGAGTGATTTCCCCTCAAAGTTCTTGTTGACCTTGCTTACTCCTCCCTATACAAGAAAAGCTTTTTTTTTTGTTGTTTGATTTTGAGATGCTTGCAGATTTCAAGGTCTGAGTGTTCTTCCTTTTATAATAGTCTTTTCAAATAGTTTTTCTTCAGCCAAGTTCAGATATAATTGAACAATATATTTAAAATATAAATCAAAATAAAAGAAAAAAAACTGTTATGATGTTACTATTTCATATCCACTGATTAAAAATCCTGCATGTATAAATCTTTATTTCATACAGATTTCCATGGGAATGATAGCCACCTTATTAAATTAGTAGATTGTGTTTGCAGGAACTATATAGAAAGCATTGTCAGTTTGGTAGCATTTCAATTTGCCAGTTGGCTTGGGGGTACATACATATTAATTCAGGCTCCCTGGTGGCTCAGGCAATAATTATTTAATAATGTTAATGTAATATTCTTTTATATAAGAATACATATATTTATATAAAAATCTAAATTGTGATCTATAGATTTACATTAAGTCTAAATTTATCAAAAAATCTAAAATTTTTCACTTGTTTTTTAAGACTTGGATCATAAAAGGGAACAAATTATCAATAATAGAAGTGATAAGAAGAGATAAGACAGGGCCAATTTTGTCATTTAATAGTTTTACATATTTGTTTCATTAGCAAGAGTTAAAAATAAACTGAACACTAAGAGGGTGATTTTCAAACTATTTTCAATCAAAAGCTTGGGTGCTGTGAGTTATCTCTTGTCATAGAGTTCATAAATATAGGATTTGGTGTCAAACACTCTAGAATTAAATTTGCTGTTGACAACTATTTCTGTCACCTTGAGAAACTTACACAACCTCTTGAGCCTCTGATCGCTCATCTGTGACATGTGGCATAAACACCACTCTTTGGGCTATTATGTGGTAAATACAGATAACTAGGTGCTTAAAATGTTAAAGGTTATTCCTTAAATAAAAGATTATGACAAAAATGTATAATAGTCTATCTTTCAGATGTTTTCTACACCTGGACTCAGGACTACAATGAAACTTGAGATTCCAGATTTGAATTTAAGAAGAAAAAAGAGGATTTAAGAGATCTCTTTTGAAGGTAAGAGACTTGCATTAGAGTTCCAGCCCTGACACTAATAAGGTATGTTACTTTGTCCTCTGAAAAACATATTATTGAGCATGCATTAGTAATATGCCCCAGCAAAGTGTGAATGCTGAGGATAGGTTGTGATGTGTGATAAATTCCTTCCCTTTTAGAGCTTACATTCCCTCATCTATAAAATGAGTGACTTAAATTTTAAACAGTGATTATTTTATTAAAAGTTCCTATAATTTCTAAATGACAAATACTTTGTCAGAGTGATCTTGGCTTTTTGGAGAAAGAACAGTCAACTATAGGCACCTAGGGCATAAGTCTGCACCTGGGCCTAAGGTAAGGATTTTTGATACTGTATCTTGATTTTGTTAAAAGGGGAAGATAAGCAACTGGGGCAAAAGTTGGGTTGAGAATCTGGAGGACACTGAAGAACACTATGTTAGCATCTCAAGACGACTCATATTAATCCAAAAATATATTCCAAGTGGGTCTACTTCTTACCATTTCAGCTTCTACCATCCTTGTCCTAATTTCTTCTCTCTCTTGACTGTACTACTGTGTAAGCTTGTTGATTTTATTCATTAATCTCTAAGCTACCATTTTGCCTTGTCAATGAAATATTAATCACTCGATCTATGAAAGAAATGAAAATGTTTATTCGAGCCAAATTTGAGGATTGTAACTCTGGAAGAGCATATCAGAAAGCTCTGAGAACTGTTCCATCTGTTAGAAGTCAAGCCACAGTTACATACTTTTTTTTTTTTTTTTTTGAGACAGGGCTGCATGTCAAATGACATAGTATTGACAGTTTACATAATCCAGCTCTAACCATCACTGTAATGGGTTATGTGACCCATTGTAAGATCAAGAAGGAATGCTATCTTTTAATGAACTGTCCTGATGATAGGAGAAAGTTGCTCTTTATGGTTCAACAGGTACTTCTGCCGATGGGGAAGTTTTGGTTGATGTATAATGCAGATACATGAAGCACAGTGCAGGGAGAGAGGAAGTCAAAGAGCAGAGGAGAATTTTTATGTTGAAATTTTACTTGTCTTTCCGTAAAATATGAATTTTATTTCACAGCTTCAACCCCCTACAATACATTTTAAATGAATAACCAGAATAGTATTTTAAAAATAACCATGTCCTGCTATTTTCTACCTAAAATCTTTTTTTATGTCTAAATTTAAATTTGTTTTGTTACAATTTTATTAATTAAATTTATTTATTTTTAATATAAATTTATTTATTTTAATTGGAGGCTAATTACTTTACAATATTGTAGTGGTTTTGCCGTACATTGACATGAAGCCGCCACAGGTGTACATGTGTTCCCCATCCTGAACCCCCCTGCCACCTCCCTCCCCATCGCATCCCTCTGGGTCATCCCAGTGCACCAGCCCCGAGCAGCATGTATCATACATTGAACCTGCACTAGAGGTTCATTTCACATATGATAATATACATGTTTCAGTGCCATTCTCCCCAGTCATCCCACCCTTGCCCTCTCCCACAGAGTCCAAAAGACTGTTCTATACATCTGTGTCTTTTGCTGTCTCACATACAGGGTTGTTGTTACCATCTTTCTAAATTCCATATATACACATTAGTATACTGTATTGGTGTTTTTCTTTCTGGCTTACTTCACTCTGTATAATAGGCTCCCCCTAAAATCTTAAATAGCTTTCCAGTGCAATTAAAACAAGAAACAAAACCCCATCAGCCTTTTACGATGTGGCCTTAACTATTCATCTCACTCTGGCCTGTCTCACTCCCCTCATTTCCCTCACACCTTAGTCCAGTTCAGTTCAGTTGCTCGGTTCTGTCTGTTGTGACCCCATGGGCTACAGCATGCCAGGCTTCCCAGTACATCACCAACTCCCGGAGTTTACTCAAACTCACATCCATTGGGTTGGTGATGCCATCCAACCATCTCATCCTCTGTCGTCCCCTTCTCATCCCGCCTTCAATCTTTCCCAGCATCAGGGTCTTTTCCAAGGAGTCAGTTCTTTGCATCAGGTGGCCAAACTATTAGAGCTTCGTCTTCAGCATCAGTCCTTCCAATGACTGTTCAGGACTAAATTTCCTTTACTTCACGAGCACAAAGATGTTTCTCTTTCGATTCCTAGACCTCAGTAATTTCATTTCTGCTTTTGGATCTAGGAATAGGGTGTTTGTAAAATATGTATCATAAGCTATTTTAGCAAATCTTTAGTTGGTTGTCTCCTTTTAATGGCTTAGATCTCAGCTTAAACTTTGCTTTCCTTATGCTGCAGTGTGAAATAGCTTCTTGGTTGTGACTTCAAAACACTGTAACAGTACACTTTAGGCAGGTATGTTAGTCAGAGGTCTCCAGATAAGCAGAGCCAGTAGGAAAGACATAGATGCAGATTTAAACGTAGAAAGAGAGGCAGAGACAGAGATCAGAGACAGAGATAGATTATTACAGGAAGTGGCTCAGGTTGCTATGGAGGCCAAGGAGTCCCATGACCTGCCGTGATCTTCCGTGCAAGCTGGAGCACCAGGAAAACCACCAGTGTGTTTCAGTCTGTGGGAAGAGCTGAGAGCTAGGGTCCACTGGTGTCAGTCCCAGGGTTAAGAGTGTAGAGAACCCGGAGCTCCAGTGCTTGAGGGAAGAAGAGGATGGATGTCCAGGCTCAGAAAGAGAAAGATAAGTTGCCCTTCTCCCATTGTTTTCTTTTGTTTGGGCAGTCGAGGACTGGATGGTGGCCACCCACCCTGGTGAGAACTGATTGTCTTTCCTCTCTCTACTGACTCAGATTTGATCTCTTTTGAAAACGCCAGCTTCCTAGGCATCCCTTAGCCTAGTCAGGCTAATACTTAAAACTAATCATCACAGTGGCTGTTTTTACTTATTTATGTACCGTTTGTTCCCATTACACCCACATAAAATACATACCGAAAATGTACATTCTTTCTAAGTTATCTATTTTATTGGAGTAGAGTTGAATTACAATGTTGTGTCAGCTTCAGGCATACAGGAAAGTGATTCAATTACACATAAGCATAGGTTCATTCTTTTTCAGATTCTTTTCTCAAATGGTTATTGCAAAACATTTAAGTAGAGTTCCCTGTGCTACCCAGTAGGTTCTTGTTCGTTGTCTATCTTATACACAGCAGTGTGTGCCTGTTCATCCCAAGCTCCTAATTTACCCCTCCCCGGCCTTGTTTCCCTTCTGACGTGCATGAGTTTGTTTTTGGTATCTGCAAGTCTGTTTCTGTTCTGTAAATAAGTTCATTTGTATCATTTTTGAAATTAGACACCACATATGAGTAATATCATGGGATACTCACCTTTCTGTGTCTGACTTTTCACTTAGTATGATAATCTTCAGTTTCATCAATGGCATTATTTCATTCTTTGAGTAATATTCAATTGTATATATACACCACATTATTCTTTATCCATTCCTCTGTCCGCAGAGATTTGGGTTTCTTCCGTGTCTTGGCTGTTGGAACACTGGAGTGCATGGATCTTTTCAGATTATAGTTTTCTCTAGGTATAAGCCGAGGAATGGCATTGCAGGATCATATGGTAGTTCTATTGCTGCTTTTTTAAGGAACCTACATTCTCGTCCCCACAGTGGCTGTACCAATTTACCTTCCCATCAACAGTGTAGAAGCATTGCTTTTCTCTATACCCTCTCTAGAATTTCTTGTTTATACACCTTTTGATCATGGCCACTCTAACCTGTGGGCTTCCCTCATAGCTCAGTTGGTAAAGAATCCACCTGCAATGCAGGAGATCATAGTTAGATTCCTTGGTCAGGAAGATCTGCTGGAGAAGGGATAGGCTATCCACTACAGTTTTCCTTGCTTTGTGATTCAGTTGGTAAAGAATCTGCCTGCAATGAAGGCGATCCCAGTTCGATTTTTGGGTTGCGAAGATCCCCTGGATAAGGGAAAGGCTACCCACTCCAGTTTTCTGGCCTAGAAAATGTAATGGACTGTAGAGTCCATGGGGTCACAAAGAGTTGGACACAACTGAGCAACTTTCACTTTCATTTTCATTCTAACCTGTGTGAGGTGATAGTTCATCATAGTTCTGATCTGCATTTGCCTGATAGTAATGTTGAGCATCTCTTCATGTGCTTTTTGGCCATCTGTATGTGTCTTCTTTGTAGAAATGTCTATTTAGATCTTCTGCCCATTTATTATTATTATTATTTTTTTGGTCTTTTTGACATAGAGTTGCATGACTTGTTTGTATATTTTTGAGAGTAATTCCTTGTTGGTTGCTTCATTTGAAAATATTTTCTTCCATTCTGGGTGTTGCCTTTTCATTTTGTTTGTAGTTTCCTTTGATGTGCAGAGGGCTTCGCTGGAGTCTCAGATGATAAAGAATCCACCTGCAATGCAGGACACCTGAGTTTGATCCCTGGGTTGGAAAGACACCCTGGAAAAGGGAATGACATCCCACTCCAGTATTCTTGCCTGGAGAAATCCAGAGATAGAGGATCCTGGTGGGCTAGGCTACCGTCCATGGTGTCAGAAAGAGTCAGACACAACTGAGCAATTTTCACATTTGATGTGTAGAAGTTTTTCAGTTTAACTAGGTCTCATCTACTTATTTTTGTTTTTATTTTTATTAGTCTAAGAGGTGGATCCAAAAAGATACAGCTAGGACTTATGTCAAAGAGTGTTCTGCCTATATTCTCTGAGTTTTAGTTTTCAGCCTTATATTTAGTTCTTTGATCCATTGTTAGTTCTTTGTGTGTGTGTGTAGTGTGTGTGTGGTGTCAGAGAATTTGCCACTTTCATTTTTTTTTTAAATGTGGGCCATTTTTAGTCTTCTTTGAATTTGTTACAATATTGCCTCTGCTTTATGTTTTGGTTTTTGGGCCACAAGGCATGTGGGATCTTAGTTCCCCAACCAGGGATCGAACTTGCACTGTCTGCATTGGAAGGCAAAGTCCTAACCACTGGACTGCCAGGGATGTTCCTATGCTCATTCTTTTACATGTAGCTGTCCAGTTTTCATAGCACCACTCATTAAAGAGAGTATTTTTTCTCCAATATATATTTTTGCTTCCTTTCTTGTAGATCAACTAACCAGAGCTGTGTGGGTTTCTTTTTTTTCTTCTAGGCTTTCTATTATGTTCTGTTGATCTCTATTTCTGTGCCAGTACCTTACTGTTTTGATGACTGTAGCCTTGTAGTATAGTCTGAAGTCAGAGTATCTGATTCCTCCAGCTCCATTTTTCTTCCTCAAGATTGCTTTGTCTATTCAGGATCTTTTGTGTTTCCATATAAATAATTTTATTGTTGTTGTTGTTCTAGATTTGTGAAAAAAAATTGATAGGGATTGCTCTGAATCTGTAGATAGCTTTGGGTAGTATGGTCATTTTGACAATATTGATTCTTCCAATCCAAGAACATGGTGTATCTTTCCATCTGTTTGAGTCACCTTCGGTTTCTTTCATTGCTGTCTTACAGTTCTCAGAGTACAGGTCTTTGTCTCCTTGTTACAGGTCTGTTCCTAGGTATTTTATTCTTTTTGATGTGATGATAAATGGGATTTTTCTTTAATTTCTCTTTCTGATCTTTCATTGTAAGTGTATAGAAACACAAGAGAGTTCTGTGCATTATATTTTGTATCTTGAAACTTTACCAAATTCATTGATGAGCTCTAGTAGTTTGCTGGTAGCATATTTAGGACTTTCTATGTAGAGTATCATGTCAACTGCATGATAAAAGTTTGACTTCTTTTCTAATTTGGATTCTTTGTATTTCTTTTCTGATTGCTGAAAGTGCAAATTCCATGACATCAGAGTCTCCTTAGATTTATTTACTGCTGTATCCCAAATGTCTAATATCACCTCTCATAAATACCAAATGCTTGATAAATATTTACAGGTAAAATATACAAGAGTGAGTGACAATAAAGGGATGAAATGCAAAATCTCCATATTATGTATATTTATATACTGCATTTATGCTCTCAATTTCACTGGAGTTGTATTCACGTGTTGGAACTTAAAATACACTTTTTAATGTTCATGGGTAAAAATTAAAAAGAATCTATTTCTGAAAGTAAGATGCTTTTAACCTGTAATATTAATATATGAGTTCTGATACAATATTAAAAACACAGATGATGTTATTTTCACCAAATCACACAGGAATTTTAAATCTCACTGTTAAAAAAGTGATGAAAAAAGCATTGAATTTGAGCTTCTAATAACTTCAAATGACTGTTTCAAAAATAATGCAGCAGAATATTATTTTAAAGTACTTCCCTTACTGTAATTTGATATCATTAATCAATTTAAAAATATACTTCTTTTCACATAAAATAATAATATCTTTGTATAATTTTCCAATGTATTCAAGTGTCTATTTATGAATTCAGGACCAATAGTTTGTGTGAAATAATTTTTGACAAAGTATTTTTTTAAAAATAGGAAAACTTCATTTAACCATTATGTAAGTAAATTTTATTATATGATAAATTCACATACAAAGTGAATTTGTAATATTTAATTTTTATAAAGTAAAATGTGTTAATCCTTATTTATATGAAAACATTTTTCTAAATTTTTTAGATATTTGAGATAATTTATTATGAAATAAAGACTTTCTCATTAATGAGTATTTAAAAAGACAATAATATAAATAGTATCTCTCCACTTTTATAGATCTAAATCTTCACTGTAAATATTTAACTATGTTTCACCATAGTTGAAGGAGAAAATGAACTCTAAAACTAAAGATTAAATTGCAGTATAAAATAAGAAATTGTTTTAAAATAAAGCCATATTGTTACTGAAAAGTCTATTTTCTTCCCAACCCAAAGCAACCTGAATTAAATTTAGCAGTATAATATGATGTTGTTTTTAGTTTATTTATGTTTTATGGTAAACATTTCCAATAAACCATATGGTTATGCAGTTAATTTCTTAGGTGTGCCTATTGTGCAAAGATCCTCATTCTATTCAAATAGTATGTCAATTCAATACATAGATAAATAGACCCAAAACTGATTTAGAGGAGTATTGGGAAGTGACTGAAAATCACTCTGTAGTCCTTTGAGAATAAAATATGACAAATACTTATAGAAATGTGAGTGACTTCTTTAACTGATGATTTCACTATAAATTAGTGAACTACCTGTTCATCAAAACATAGCATTAAGCTTCTGTTTTGTAAAGTCAAAATGGAAATTTTTAATTTAATTTGGCCAAAGAATTTTTACATAACAAAACAGATTTATTGTGTATTTACTATCTGGCCCATTTATTCCAGGAGTTCTATTAAAGAAATAAACATGTTTTCATGATTTAGAGTGTAGAATTCCAGGAAAAAAAAGAAAATATATCTATTCTAAGTACATTTTATTCAAAATAATATGCATCAATATCTGTCATAAAATAAATCTCTTTATAGTACTAATTGGTTCTCTGGTATTTGGAAGACTAGTAAAAATCTATGGAAAAACATTTCCCCAAGGCAGAAATCAACACTATTTCTTTATAGAAAAAGACAAATTGAAGTTTTTTCTTTACTTTTTATTTTATTTAGCTATGTTATTTTCCTCATCTCTCATTTTTTTCCTTTACTTTTTCCTAGAAATGGATACAGCTGAATACAGGCTCTAATAATGGTTTCAATACAATTAAAAGTAAAAGCACAGTGATCCAAAAGTTTTACAGAATGAGACCATAGATGTTTAGGAATTGGCTCATTACTCATTTTCCTCTATTGACCAATTCCTCAGGGCTTTAGACGGACATGCTGTAGTGGTTCAGAGCCCCGATGCTGCATAGCACAGCTTCGAATGAGCATAAGCTGAAAACCTCACTTGACGTCACAGTTTAACAGATATAAAAGGAGTATAACTGTAGCCACAGAGCTGGATGACTACGTTGCTCAATTGCTTCGTCTACCAGAAGGCAACTGTTTTGGTGACTAACAAGGAAGCAGTTCCTGTTACATAAAAATTCGGTGCTCATGCTCACACTTAGGTTCACTGGTTTAAAGACCAAGTAGCCAAGAAAACTATGGATGCGTAGACTGTTAAGCTGAAGTCAGAACGTCAGCTGCTAAATGGGAAAGATTAGGTGCTAGAGGAGTCACTTCAAGTCTTTTCAGTCAATTGCACGTCATTAATATTCTGTTATCTTCATGCACTGCTGCTGCTGCTGAGTCGCTTCAGTCGTGTCCGACTCTGTGCGACCCCATAGACGGCAGCCCACCAGGCTCTTCTGCCCCTGGGATTCTCCAGGCAAGAACACTGGAGTGGGTTGCCATTTCCTTCTCCAATGCATGAAAGTGAAAAGTGAAAATGAAGTCACTCAATCGTGCCCGACTCAGCAACCTCATGGACTGCAGCCTACCAGGCTCCTCCGTCCATGGGATTTTTTTCATGCTCTACATGCCCTATTATAACTTACCAACGATCTTGCTTTTTCCAAATTCATGATATTACAGATACTTAAACTTGGAGATGAAAAATTGGGACAGATGGTCATTCAATCAGTATGCAAAATGAGAAATTTTCAATATAATAAGAGCCAGAGTACCTGCCAGAAACTCATACTCTAGCATTCTCCAAGTTGACTGGATACAAAGAATAATAAAATGCTAATTGTACTATAATACCAATTATGCAAATTAAAACAAAATAGCAATATCAACAACAAATATCAAAAGCAACAAGGAAACATGCCTAGAATCTAATATTAAAAGTGCTGATAAATGTGATTTTTCAAAAGGTTATAAAATGTGAAGATATTTTGAGTGATGATGTGTGAAATGGAGGCTTGAGGGTGAAGCTATTCTTATTCCCTTTTAGAAACCTGAATGATTTCATATGTTATAGGCTGAACTAACCCCGCAATTTATGCCGAGTGAATTTCATGAATGCCAAGTCAGCAGACACTGTTTCCAGTGACAACATGTTGTTCCTTATATCCAAAAGGCATAAAACACGGATTAACTTATGTGCCACCAGATAATATTAGATGGTCTTCTTGAGTAGAATGTCAAAAACATTTTCCGAGTGTATAAATTACTCTTTTCATGAATATTATTTTATAAATACTTGTATTAATTTTTTAGTTTTCCTGTGGTAACACCAATATACATGCAGTATTAAACACAGAAGTGTAATGGGCCAAAAGAGTTAGAAATAACATCCAGAGATTTCTCCCAGCAATAGATATCAAATGAATGAACAGGAAGATAAATACCTAGAAAAATCTCAAAACATGTGAATGGCAACATATTTATGAAGTTTAGTGGGACATATACTTATGATTTTATCTCATTTTAATTCTGTCAAAGCATTAAGAAGTTTAAAGAAATTTAGTATAGTTTATAAATGAATTAAATAAGAAAATATAAAGAGAAGTATGAGAAAAATTATCTGAATATACTGTAAGACTGACTTCAGTTTTATTTTCATGTTAGCCTCTTGATATTTATCCTAGAGCAGAGAACTTGGTTTCCCATATTTGAACTTCTGACCTACAGAATTGTAAACTAACACACCACCAAGTGTGTGGTCATTTGTTATGTAAAGGTGGTTTACAAATACAACAAGAATTCAGTGTCTTCGCATATCACTCAGAGTCAGATCTGGTGTTTCTTAGGAGCCTATAGGCTCCTCCGTGACCTGGTCCATCTTTCCTAAAGCTCTCATACATAGTAGCCTCTCTACAGTCAGCCCTCCCCACGTGCTCTCCAGCCTACAGGGACTCCTTGCCATTCCTTGAAGTTCCATGAACATGCAAGTGTATTCCAATCCCAGACCTTTTCATGTGTTCTTCTCACACCCTACAATGTTCTTTCTGAAATAGGTGCATGGTTTACTCTTTCTCTGGCTTCCCTGATGACTCAAACAGTAAAGAGTCTGCCTGCAGTGCAGGAGACCCAGGTTCAATCCCTGGGTCGGGAAGATCCCTGGAGAAGGAAATAGCAACTCACTCCATATTATTGCCAGGAGAATCCCATGGGCAGGAGATTCTGGCAGGACAGATGATCCAGTTCATGGGGTCCCAAAGAGCTGGACAGGACTGAGCAACTTTCACTTACTTCTTCACCAGTCGTAGGTCTTCCTCAAACGCAAGCTCTCGCTGAGACCTTTTCTAGCCAAAGATGTGAAGGTACAGCTCTTTTCCCACCTGCAACACACTGTATTCCCCTTCATTTAATATAAAGGTGATAAACTACTATTGACCATTGAAAAACAGAGGTTTGAACCACACAGGTTCACTTATATGTGTATTTTTCAATAATTACCTATCAATACTATAATACTATAAGATCTGATTTGGTTGAATCAATGGATATAGAACTGTTGGTATGGAAGACTGGCTGTTGACTTATACATGGATTTCTGACTGTGTACCGGGTCAGCATCCCTAACTCCTATGTTGTTCAAGTTTATTGTTTATCTGTGGGCATAATAAAAACACTTTCCTGCTTCATCAGTTCAGTTCGGTTGCTCAGTCGTGTCCGACTCTTTGTGACCCCGTGGATTGCAGCATGTCAGGCCTCCCTGTCCATTGCCAACAAAGGGATATCTTTTTCCTATATTAACTGATGGGTCTCTAATTCCTGTAAAAAATCAAGCATACAGCAAGCATTCAATTCATATTTGCATTAAAAATGGAAAAAAAATCTTTTTCTTTTGTGAATTTTGGTATCCTTAAGGATGATAGAAGTCTGGGATAATAGAAGGTTAAATAGAGATTGCAGCTGTCATAACTGGATTAGGGATCTACCATTTAGAATCTCACTACCAAATTTTATACCCACTCAATGTAGTCAAAAAGGTCTTTATTGAACCTCTAACCATAGAGCTTATAAGCAAGTTATTCTAATTGTTATATAATTATTGCTAATAAATGCTAGAATAAAGGACTTCCTTGCAGCTCAGTGGTAAAGAATCCACCTGTCAGTGAGGGAGATGCAGGAATTTGGGGCTCCATCCCTGGGTCAGGAAGACAGGGCACCCCACTCCAGTATTCTCGCCGGGAAAATCCCATGGACAGAGGAGCCGGGTGGTCGCAAACAGTCGGACACGACTGAGCACACAGGCACTAGAATGAATGAAGAGCAGTAGATAAGTTTCCAAATTATGCAGATAAATGCTATTAATATGAACCCCATAATAATGAGTTTTCCCATATCCTTAAAATGTTTTAACTCTAATAATGAGCAATATAAGTTGAACAATTCCAGAGCACTGACATTCAAGTACAATTTGAAACTTGAAATTCATTACAACCAAAGTTGATCTGTGACCCAAATTCTCTCTTCTACTTGTACCTTACTGCCTAGCTACCTAGCTTTATAGTAGATTAAAAAAAAAAATCTAAGGAACCATTGGATGATTGCATGAGTAGATGATTTTCTTCATTTGTTTCCCCCTTCGCCAACTTCTTATATTTATAGCTATTTCATTATTTAAGAGGGCAGTTTATTTGCAAGAAGGAAATATGATTACTCAAAACTGTTATTAATAAAGAAAGACATCTTAAATTATCTTTAAGGAAAACACACATATAAACACATTATATATATATGTATACATATATACATACATACATATATGTATACCTATATACATATATATAAAAATAATGTGTTTGTATGTGTGTTTATATATATATAAATAATGTGTTTGTATGTGTGTTTTCCTTAAAGATAATTTAAGATGTCTTTCTTTATTAATAACAGTTTTGAGCTAATCATATTTCCTTCTTGCAAATAAACTGCCCTCTTAAATAAGAACTATTGAATAACCCCTGCCTGTGTCAGGCTTTCCTCAAAATTACCACTTTAAAAATCTTTAAGAAAGATGTCAACTCTTGAAATTATATGTATATAATTAGACATTTAATTAAAAAAGGGAACTTATTTACCTTCAATTCATGTGATAAATATGAATAATATGATTTTATTACTATGATTATTGAAATACTACCCATAGCTACTAAAAATCTGTAAAAATTACTGTTATTTAATAACTGCTCACACTTATCTGTGAGCAGGTAAAGAACCCACCTACCAATGTAGGAGACTTAAGAGACACGGATTTGAACCCTGGGTTGGGAAGATCCCCTGGAGGAGGGCATGACAAGCCACTCCAGTACTCTTGCCTGGAGAACCCATGGCGAGAGGAACCTGGCCGGCTACCGTCCATGGGCCACACAGAGTTGGGCAGGCCTGAAGTGACAGCACGCACATTTATCAGACATAGAAAACTGGCTAAAATGACATACACTGCTCTTTTACGTTGCCCGTGCTTTTAGAAGCTCCTTGGATATAGCAAATTAACCTTAATCTGCATCAGATTCTTTATGTATGTCTGGTATTCCTTTTTTCACATCTGGTCTAGAAAGTACTTTATGAAACTTGTAATACATACCACAGGAAAACAGCTGAAACTGAAGGTATTTTCATCCTCTACAAGGATAAACCATATTTCTACTAGTTCTAAAAACTCTCTGCTTGCTGGTAGAATGAAGAACTGATATTCACTTCGTCATGCCAGAAGGTGCCGTAGAAACCTGTTCTGGTGAGCTGAAGACACATACTTGGAAGGCATGCTGAGACTCATTTGGCTACAGAGTAATAGAGAAGACAGGAAAAAGGATGATTCAATCACACATAGAAAAGTAACGACTTAAAAACCAAAGCATCTCTGTTGTTTAATCACAACTCCTTCTTTCTCTCTATTAACTCTAGAACCGTGCTTTAGCATCTCGGTGTAATCAAGAGAGTAGACTAGCCAGAGATTTTACATTGGCAGCCTGTTTTGTTTCGTTTGGTACAAAATAGCGTGTTCAGTCGCTCAGTGGTGTCCAGCTTGTTGCAACCGCATGGACTCCTCTGTCCATGGGATTCTCCAGGCAAGAATACTGGAGTGGGTTGCCATGCCCTCCTCCAGGGGATCTTCCCAGCCCAGGGATCGAACCGGAGGCTCCTGCATTGCAGGTGGATTCTTTGGACTCTTTACCATCTGAGCCACCAGAGAAGCCCTCGCATGAAGTTAAGGATCATGTTTATAATAGTCTGGATCTATAGCTTTTTCTGAAAAAAAAATAAAAATAAAAAAATCAGTGGGTGGGGACACGTGCCATGTCCTGGCACACATGGCAAGAGCGTGTGTTCTCAGGGGGCGCCCTCTCCATTCCCACCAGCCCGGCCCTTCTGAGGGAAGTTACAGGGCCCTCTTCCCTCATTTTTCTTACTTGCTTGTCTCTGTATATATGTGTGTTTGCAACACACAGACTAAATGATCTCTTTATTCCCTTCTTGATTTGCAGTTATGATTCTTCGATGGCAATATTTTTTTTGGAGGGGTAATAATCCAGTGATCTTCTACCCCAGCAGACCCCAGCTGGTATATATACCCCCCCAAGCCTGAAACCTTTGTCGTCACCCCTGGGCACCTCATTAAGCAAAAGGAAATGTGTTCGGAGGATTTGGATGTTTTACTGAGACTAGGCGAGAGGTGGTTGGATTCTGGTAATGAACATGTTCTGACAAGAGGTCCTGAATTAATGGATGCAGATGCCAGTGGGGCCAAAGGGCGAAGGGGGACATAATGCTCATCTCAAACATCTGAATGTAGAAAATAAGGGGACAGGAGCCCTCCAGCAAGGGCAGGAGGCATTCTACTGCGATGGGGGTTTCAGCTTTTCAGCTAAGTGCCTCAAGCCAGCCTGGTATCTGGCAGGAATGTTAAGCCATAGGGTTAAACTGTTGTGTGTTGCTTGATTGAAATTTTAGGGTAATGTTGGCTTTTAAAAGGCTAATAAAGACTGCAATTTAGCTTCTCAGATTTATGCAAAATTGCTGGCACTTTCCTTTGAGTTTGTGAAGACATAGGAGTTGAGGTTATCTAATTCAATATTTGGTATGTTTTCAGGGTTATGTTGATGAGGAAATCCCAAAGATGATAAAAAAAAATAGGAACCAAAATAGTGCTTCATTATTTTAAAATATTCTTTCTCCCTTCACTTAATGTACAGAATCAACTTGGGAGGCAGGAAAAAAAAAAAAAAAAGATAATCCCAGTTCATACGAAGAAATCATGTCACAGTGTATTATTTAGGTTACAAATATAAATTTTTTTCCAAATCCCCAAATGGCATCTACCATCCATTTTCCATAGAGCTACAGATTATTTAAACCCTTAATTTAGATGATATCCTCCCTGAAAAAAATATTAGCCTCGATGCCTTTAGAATAAATTCTAAAGCTCCTTAGCATGAATTTAAAGACTTCTTGGTATTTTTCAGTGGGGAAAGGTGTGATGATGGTGCTATTGCCATTCTGAGTAGAAAGGTTCTGCCTTGTGAGGAGCAGTCCCTGGCACTGCAGAATGGTTGCCATTACAAGGCCCTGGGCATTAAATGCCAGGAGCTCTCCACCTCCACACATCTCTAAATGCCACCAACACAGATGATACGGCATGCCCTTCATTATAAACCGCTGCGGGCAGGGAGAGAACTAACGCCTCTCAGTCTCTCTGCTTGCATCTCCTATATTCTCTGCCTTGCTTTCTGACGTCAGCTTTTGATTTTTCCTTTTTTTTTTTTTTTTTCATTCCTTAAATACACCAAAGTGTTTCAGAGGCTGAAAGTGACAAAAATTGGCTTTGCTTTTGACATGGTAGGCTCATTTTTGTCCTTCCAGCCTAGGCTAAAATCCAATTTTTTCGGAGTGGCCTTCACTGATCCTTTCTAAGCTTACCCAACTCATCCTTGGCCCTTATTGGAACATCACTTGATTTTTTCCACACAATGAAAAACACAGATCTATTTGTTTGTGTGCTCCTTGTATTAGCACAAAAGCCGCATGTAAGCAGGACCTTTTTTATTTCTGCAGCATCTCCTGGAATGCCGTGAGCTCTCTTTCTCCCCTCCTGCTCCTTTCCTCTCCTTCCATTCCTCTTTCTCTTCATCACCCTCCAACACACAAAAATGCACACCTATTGTTTTCAATTTCTACTTGAAACAAAGCATTGTCATCAGTGCACAAAACTTCATTGAACATCCTACCCCTATTTTAAAGAAATGATTATACTTGTAGTTTATTAAAAAACAGATACTTAAAATTATGTAGGTGAGGAACTTCCCTGGCAATCCTTTGGTTAATGTCCTATGCTTCCACTGCAAGGGATGCAAGTTCCATATCTGGTCCAGGGGCTAAGATCTCACATTCCCACCTGCTGTGGAGCATGGCCAAAAAAAAAAAAAAGGGGCAGAAAATACAGGTGAGATTCATAATACACCGTACTAAAGCAGTGATGTGGGCTTTAGCTGTGAAGATACCTGGGTATCCGTTTTGGGTAAATAAGATTCAAGTTTTGTAAGGTGTGTGAGGCCATATTATTATACAAAATATAGTCGTCATGTGATTTCTTGGAATGATAGTGACTACAAATACAGAACCAGGGTCTGATACAGGCACGTCAGTCTAAGCCTCCATGAGAAAGAAATCAAGTTAAATTCTTCTACACCAATGTGTCCGACTCGCTCCACTGCAGTGACTTTCCTCTGCTCCTCCCATGAGAATTTAGAAATTTCAATAAGTAACTTCCCAGTCATGTGACAGTTTCAGATATTAAGGATGAGTCATATGTTGGTGCTTTAAAAATATTACTATTTAGGTAATTGTGGTTATTGCCTGGGGGACTCTTATGAAGGTATGTGCATTAGCTTAATCAATTAATTGTTTTCTCTAGCTCTGGCAACTTATTTTCCTGCTCTCTTGATACCCTTTAAGGTAGATTGAAAATCCTTATGAATCTTAAGAGCTGTTGGTTCATAACATTTCTATTTTTCTAATAGAACTTAGTAAACAGCAGAAAATAATCCCCCCTAATTTTATTACCACTGATATAAATTTTAGATTTAATTATTAAAACTTATCTTCTTAAAAATGTTTGTTTCACATAGTGGCACCAACCCATGACTTTCTACTTTGACACACCTTGCTCTTGGATAACTTTTTTTTTTTTTAATGTTGATTGGGTTGTGCAGTTTTGGAAACATTTTGAAATATATTGTCTCATTTAATTCTTACAACTCTAAGTGCAGGTGCTATTAAATGCATTTTCCCTATAGTTCCTTTTAAGGGAGGATCAGAATCCAAATAGAAGGTACTTCTTTGACTTCAAGTTCTTCTTGCTTCAACTTACCATAACACATGATTCTTTAAAATTACACCTAAATGTTTAGTCCAAGCCTAATACTGACAAAATCTTTTAGTGCTCCTAATAGATGGAAAAAAAAAATGGGGCAATAAATCAGGGGAACCATTAGTCACAGTTTGCCTGGGATGATTCAGTTCATACCTATCTGTCCTGCTGTCCCAGAGACCTGATGGGTATATTATCTGCTGCACCTTTTTTCACTTTTGAATATATTCTGGCTTGGGTTATACACTCTCTGGCACCTAATGTCATAGAGTGAAATGCCTGCTGAGGAGAAAAACAGGTCATTTATGAAGAGAAAATGATATAAGGCAGAGTACAAGAAAGTCATAGAAGAAATGGAAACCACTGACAGATTCTAAGAAAGTTCAAATTAAACCATACTTTGGAAGCCCTAGTTTACACAAGCAGTGTACATCAGATAATCATAATGGATTATTGCAGATAATCCATTCAGGTAGTGATCAGAGAATGGGTCTAGGTCAGTGTTTACTCAAGGCTGCACTGCTTCCAGTCGATGTATTAGACAGCTTCCTCCCTTCAATTCCTGTCCCCTTCTCTCCGTCCTTTGTTCAAAACAGACCTGGTTGTCAGAAAATTGAAGTCAAAACCATCAGGGTCAGGCAAAGGGGATTTCATCACTGCTCAGAACTTGAGTAAGAATTCCAAAGACCGGGCTGGCCTCCAGAAACCTGTGGTGGGATGACCACGGAATGGGCGGCCGGATGCCTTTGTTCGCTGTTCTGAGAGCAGAACTGATGGCTTTGTGCTTTGCGGTTGCTTTTCAAGGGAGAAAAGAAGATATGAGCTAGGGAACGAACGAGGTAGCGACCGTAGGGAGATTTCCGCCCACTGCACGCGGAGCCGAGGGGCGCCCGTTCTTGCTTCGGAGCATTCCCACAGCTGCTGAGAGTGAAGTGACAGCTTCCCAGCCGTGGGGCCCGACCCCCTCCTTGGCTCACTGAAGTGAACCGAGGGGGCATATTCCACCCTGGCATGTGGCTCTTCGCCAGAAGACGCAAGTGAGCAAATGAAAGTGGACAACTTCTGATAGCTTCAGAGGCTCAGGAAATGATGTAAAATAGGTCATTGATATTGAAGAGCTGAGGATGGCAAGAGATACACTGTGGTTGAAAGACATGCTTATCAACCAACCTCACAGCAGCTCAAGCCTTTGGAGCTTCTATCAAATAGTCTGTGTATGTAAACTCAAAGCTCAGGGCTAATCTTAGATGACGTTAGAATGCAGGTTTTTACTGTGTTTTCCTTCCAGGATCTATTCTATTCTTCTCTTTCTTTTATACACTCCATTCCTTTTTCCTGGCATGAATTAAGAGACCTTAACTCACATGTCCCTTGTTTATACCACATCTAGTCACCATCAGGAGTATTTCTCAATTGAAGTACCCTCTGAATCAAATAAATTCATGAGCAACATGATGGAACAATCAAGAAAACACAGTGCCATATTTTTAGGGCACACTACCCTCTTGACTGGGTACTCTACCTTTCACGTCTGCTCTATTGTTTTTCTCAAAATGACCTTGTGTGTATGTATCACTATTCCCAATTTATAGATGAACTACCCATTCTCAGAGAGGTTTAAGAACGCACAATGATTGTGTGATAATTGACTTACTAGCACCACCATTTAACTTTGGCATGCCCACTGTCTTTATCAAAAGTCTTCCATATTTTTAACCTTTTAAATTTAATTACTGGTAAGAAACACATCTAAAATTGTAATTTGTTTGAAATCAGGAGTATGTGTTTAACCTAATTTGCTCTATATATTGTAATAGCTAACTCTTAAACAAACAAACAAAAAAATCACCTCAAGGAAAATAAAGTTCAGTAAAGTTCACTCATTATATCAGAATAATAGGAGACATTGTTGGAGGTAGGATAACTCAAGATTTCTAAAACTTCCTTGATGCTTTTAGTTTATTTCTCTATCTAAATACATTATAGATGAGTGAAGTTCTAGAGGTTTTTAAAAGAATGCTGATAAGTCATGGAATTTATTGTCCAAAAAAATAAATAAATAAATAAATAATGGGGGAAACTTCAGCCTGATTCTCAAGAATCTTAAGGATTGAAAATACTCAAGTGAAATTCATGACTATCAAGTAATAGACTCTCTCTAAAATTGAAACTAAATTCTTTAGAGTGCAACAGTGAACTAGCATACCACAAGTAATTTTGTTTTGCACCTATTATTTTAAAATGAAAAACTTCAAAGAGTCTCTACCATGAAATGCTTCACACCTTGTCTCTGAGCTCTGAGAAAAGACTACTCCCACTGGAGAAGACATTTCTGCTGCACTTCTTTCTTTAATGCTGTCATGGATGATCAGAGGTAATAAAAAAAGTATTCACCACATTATATGCTGTCCATTATGGTAGAACTCTTCTTTTGAAAAGTATTGAGCATCTCTGAGTTTAACCATGGCCCAGAAATTGTACTTTGCAAAACCATCTTTGTTGCCTGTTGGAAGGGGAATATTCCTTGCTGTCTGCTTTTTACATAACACTTGCACACAGTCTTTGAATTTTACTCTAAGAATTGATTTTTTAAATACTAAACCATTTATATTTCTGAGATAACACATACACACACACAGAATTTATATAAATGTTTTTTTTTCTCACTCTCTCTCTCTCTTTTTTTTTTAACCTAAAGCAAAACTAATAAATGTGAAATCCTCTCTCCACACTCAAGATATCAAGGTAAGGAGGATACGTTTGAAAAATTGCTCTAATACATCAGAAAATACAAAAATCAATAAGCCATAAAAGCTAAAAAGCTTCTTCAATTTTGTCCCTTATTGCTTAGTGTAGGTGGCCAGGTCCCGGAGAACAATCCAAGGTTGCAAAAAAGCCATTACATGTCTACTTGTGTATTTCAGACAATATGTGAAGCTCTGCCAGGAAGGGACACGTAAGTATCTGCCGAAGAACGGGGAGGTCTGAAAGGCCTCTAAGTTCCTGTTTGTTTGATTGAGAGCCAGAAAATGTGCTTGAGGAACCAGGCAGCGGAAACTGTGTTTTTCTGTCACTGTTGTGTGAAAACAAAACAGGTCTGGAGAGTGTTTCCCTCTGCCTTTTCTCCTCCGCTATTTTTCAGGCATAGGAAGGTGCTTAATGTCATGGACGTTGTTATCAGGCTGAGAAGGCAATGGGACGCAGCCCTCCGTGCTAAATAAAGCCCGAGTTTTAACCCTAGAGGGCTAGAATCACCTTCTTGCCTGAAAATTTTGAATAGCACTTTTCCTAGAACATGCATAGAGCCGGCACGAGTTACCAGCAGCAGTCAAGCGGGGATATGGCTAAGCAGAGTGGCTTTAGGCCATTGCTGTCCAAAGGGTTTTCACGGTGGATCAGCATGTACCATGAAAAAGGTGCATCACAGTATCTTTGGGTGAATGTCATGAGCATAGTTTTTTGTTGAGTTTCGTTTATTTATTTTGGCTGAGCTGGGTCTTCATTGCTGCCCCGTGGGCTGCTTCTAGTTGTGGCGAGCGGAGGCTTACTCTTCACTGCGGCATGCGGGCTCCTCACTGCAGAAGTTTCTCTTGCTGTGGATCATGGGCCCTACTGCGCTGGCTCAGTAGCTGTGGTGCATGGGCTGGGTTGTCCCACTGCACGAGGAATCTTTCTGGACTAGGGACCGAACCCCTGTCCCCTGCATTGGCAGGCAGATTCTTTACCACTGAGCCATCAGGGAAGCCCCGAGCATCTACTTTTAAACAAATGCACACGATGTTCTAATACATGATGTACATTGTACATCATATTTAAAGGACTAGATAAAAGGTGAACACACACGCAAATTCTCTCACGAGGGCAGTCGCCATGGATGTAGGGAACATGTCCTGGATAGCAGTGATTTTGGTGTTTTCATGATCTAAAATACTCTAGTGAGAGCTTCTTGACAGTTACAGAGTTAGTAACCCTCTTGGTGGCTCAGTTCTGGGGTTTCTGAACATTACCCTCTCCTGGGGCCTAAGGTAAAATTCACTCCTGTGGGCCTCATAATGTGTCTGTGTGTATACATGCTCAGTCACTTCAGTTGAGTACAACTCTTTGCTCCCCCATGAGCAAAGAGTTCACCAAGGCTTACAGAGCTCACCAAGGCTCCTCTGTCCATGGAATTTTCCAGGCAAGAATACTGGAATGTGTTGCCGTTCCCCTCTCCCGGGGATCTTCCCAACCCAGGGATCAAACTCAGGTCTCTTGCATTGCAGGGGGATTTGTTTACCCTCTATTACCTATTAAATCACTTCCTGTTTAAAATGTTTGGTATAATTTTGGTTTCTTGAACTCAAACCTAGAAAAAAGAAGCATAAAATACACATACAACAAGTTAAGAAATACAAAGCAGCCCTGACTGAGTTTTCCAGGTACCATCAGCTTCTTTTGTCAACAAAAGCCTCAGTTCAGGAGTGATTTAAATTATACTTTAGCCAAAAAAAAAAAAAAAAAAGGGATTCCCTGATAGCTCAGTTGGTAAAGAATCTGCCTGCAGGAGACCCTGGTTCGATTCCTGGGTTGGGAAGATCCACTGGAGAAGAGTAGGCTACCCACTCCAGTATTCTTGGGCTTCCCTGTGGCTCAGCTGGTAAAGAATCCGCCTGCAGTGTGGGAGACCTGAGTGCCATCCCTGGGTTGGGAAGGTCCCCTAGAGAAGGGAAAGGCTACCCACTCCTGTATCCTGGCCTGGAGAATTCCATTGACTGTATAGTCCATGGCGTTGCAAAGAGTTGGACACGACTGAGCGACTTTCACTTCACTTCACTTTAGCAAAATTACTGATTATTATTTGTCATGTAACTTTAAGGTTGATTATCAGTTCAGTTCAGTTGCTGAACTGTGTCTGACTCTTTGTGACCCCCATGGACTGCAGCACACCAGGCTTCCCTGTCCACCGCCAAATCCTGGATCTTACTCAAACACAAGTCCATTAAGTTGGTGATTCTATCCAGCCATCTCATCCTCTGTTGTCCTCTTCTCCCATCTTCAATCTTTCGCAGCATCAGGGTCTTTTCCAGTGAGCCAGTTCTTTCCATCAGGTGGCCAAAATGTTGGAGCTTCAGCATCAGTCCTTCCAATGAACACTCAGGACTGATTTCCTTTTGGATGGACTGGTTGGATCTCCTTGCAGTCCAAGGGACTCTCAAGAGTCTTCTCCAACACCACAGTTCAAAAGCATCAATTCTTCAGTGCTCACCTTTCTTCATAGTCCAACTCTCACATCCATACTTGACTACTGGAAAAACCGTAGCTTTGACTAGATGGACCTTTGTCAGCAAATAGTATCTCTGCTTTTTAATATGCTGCATAGCTTGGTCATAGTTTTTCTTTCAAGGAGTGTCTTTTAATTTAATGGCTGTCATCATTATCCATAGTGTTACTGAAGCCCAAGAAAATAAAGTCTGTCACTGTTTTCCATTGTTTCCCCATCTATTTGTCATGAGGTGATGGGACTGGATGCCATGATCTTCGTTTTCTGAATGTTGAGCTTTAAGCCAGCTTTTTCACTCTCCTCTTTCACTTTCATCAAGATGCTTTCTAGTTTCTCTTCACTTTCTCCCATGAGGGTGGTGTCATCTGCATATCTGAGGTTATTGATATGTCTCCCAGCAATCTTGATCTTGATGCTTCATCCAGCCCAGCATTTAGCGTAATACACTTTGCAAATAAGTTAAATAAGCAGGGTAACAATATACTCCCTTCCCAATTTGGAACCAGTCCATTCCACATCCAGTTTTAACTGTTGCTTCTTGACCTGCATACAGATTTCTCAGGAGGTAGGTAAGGGTGTCTGGTATTACCATCTTTTTAAGAATTGTCCACAGTTTGTTGTGATCAAAGTCAAAGGCTTTAGTGCAGTCAATGAAGCAGAAGTCAATATTTTTCTGGAATTATGGTTGATTATGAATATTTGAAATTTGATGCTAAGTGTCTAAATGCCAAGAGACTACTATTCTCCTTTACATTTAAATTTGATAGCCCTCACCATCACAATAAAAGAAACACAATATAATCATATAAGCACTAAGACGAACATGCTCATACCAAATTTATTTGCTTGTAACATTTAATGTTTGAAAAGTCACTTGGTCTGAAAATATATGAGAATATAAAATAAAGAAGTCCTGTACTAAGTTGATCTCTCACCAAAGTTTACTGATTTCCATTCATTTTCAATTTCTGGCCAAGCACTGTAACCTTCACTGTGAAGAATAGTCATGCACATATTTGTAGACTAAATTTACAAGTATAGATTATAGAATCAAATGTTGAGCATTTCTGTAAGTCTGGATAACTCAAAGTCTTTAAGGAATTGGAAAGATTTATGTGAAATCTGGTTGAAAAATAAATGTAGAATCCATTGAATGGTATAATTAAATTTATCAAATTTAAATTACTGAGCAGCCAAAAATATATTTTCCTTATTTTAGCATGAAAACAAAAAATGTTCCAATTTTTGTGAAATTTACATGCATGTTTATGCCGTATTTTAAGAAAGATGTTTAGTGAGATGATTGAGTTAACAATAACTCTACTCTTACTTTATGTAACATATATAGTAACTAATGTCAGAGAAATCCTCTCAGACTTTTTATAAAGTATTTTATACAGCAAAATGAGAGAATCCAATATTTATTTTGTAGTTACATATGATATTTCTACTGCCTCAAATTACTAGAAAGATAGACTGGAGAAAAATATAAACTTGGAGAAAAATAAGAATACAGTAATCTCTTATGGTTAAAGATACACTGAGATCAATTTATCATTACCAAATCAATAACATTGACTTTGTTTAATAAATACAAAGGGTTAAAATAATAATGAGTGTGAACTTTTTCAATATATGCAAGATGTAGAAGTATATTCATTATTAAATCTGATATGTTTATAATCATAGGCATAATTATAAATATAAATTCATGTAATGATTTCTCTTAGTTTCTATATCTACAAAACTGTTTTCTTGGGTTGTTACTATTGTTACCATTCAAATATTACATACTACTGGTCCTTGCCTAGCCATCCTTCCATATTACTTGTTAGAGGCTAATATTAATATAATTATTAAATGCACAAAACACATTAGTGGGCATAGATACTCACATACAAAGTTCTATCATCAAAATACTTGAAAAGTAGGGCCGAGCTTTACTAATTAACCCAGACTAGAGAGTACGTCACACTGATCACAAGAAGACCATGAAAGTATCCTCTTTAAATACTTACTCTTCTCTTAAAAGTTTCACACCTTTCAGAATCACCTACATGTTATTTCTTGCTAACACCGACTCTCCAACTGCTACTGTTTTTGTTGACTTCTCATCTTTTAGGGCCTTTTTAATCTATCCACTCTGTGCACAATCTAGCCTCTTACTGAGTTCTCCTCCAGAGAAGGAGAACTATCATGTGACCTCCCTTACAGGTGGAATCTAAAAATAAACAATACAAATGAACTTACCTACAAAACAGAAAGAGACTCACAGACTTAGAGAATGACTTGCGGTTGTCACTGGGAAGGCATAGTTGGGGGAGAACGGATACATGTCTATGTATGGCTGAGCTCCTTTGCTGTTCATCTGAAACCACCACAACATTGTAAGCTGGCTATACCCCAGTGCAAAATGAACTTTAGAGTTTGAATAACAGCAACCCAAGTCATCTTTAGAATGGAGAAGGAAATGGCAACCCACTCCAGCATTCTTGCCTGGATAATCTCAGGGACGGGGGAGCCTGGTGGGCTGCCATCTATGGGGTCGCACAGAGTCGGACACGACTGAAGTGACTTAGCAGCAGCAGCATCTTTAGAAGGCAGAATAGAGAAGTGATTACAAATACCAATGGCTTCCGGTGTTTTTCTTGTCATACACAGTGGCAGCTCAATAATCTCACAGAATTAATTAGTTTTGTTAAAGACCGTTCACATAGTTTAATGCTATTTAATTCGTTGGAAAATAGACAAAATGAGCAGTTAAAGTGAGTAGGTAATGTTTATAGCTATTTGATAATTTCATTTTTGAAATAGGTATTTCCTCCTGAGTTTGAGTTAGCGTTATGTATTACCACTGTGTGCATTGTCTGCTAACACTGGGTCTCATTTGGGACCATGTAAGCTATGAGGAAAAGTAGTCAAAAGCTTGAATGAGTGTAAAACTAAGTGCTGCACGTTTTTGTTTTGGTGGCCCCTTATGACTGGCTTGTATTTTTCACTTGCCTGTGCTGGGTCTTAGCTGTGGCGTGCAGACCTTTTGTTGCAGCACACAGAGTCTCTGGTTACGGCTCGTGGGCTTAGCAGTTGCAGCGTACAAGCCTGGCTGCTCTATGGCAGGTCGCAGATTAGTTCCCCAAAAAGGGATCGAACCTGTGTTCCCCTACCCTGCAAGGCAGATTCCTAACCACTAGGGAAGTCCCTAATTAAGTGATATATACTTTTAAATTCACTGAAAGAAAAATAGTGGAAGAGGTGGTACTAGTATGAGTGAGTAAAGTTATTTTAAAAAATTGGTTAGGTACATGATATCAGTAGCATAAAATATCAACTTCAGGGTAAAACAAGCAAAACCATTAATTAAGTCTTGTTTTGTTAAGCTTGCAGACTCTTGGTGTGACATCTATTCTCCTGTTCTTCCTCCAAGGTTATCAGTGATACCAACTGTTACTCTTTGCCTTTGTTAGAATGAATGACAGAAAGATGATGGAATGAATAGTAAAACTGTTTCTAGGACCAGAATCCTCAGTACAATAGCCTCCGATTCACCAAAATGTCGATTCAAAAATAAAGTCTTGTGCCATAGCACAAATATTTAGTTAAATAATGATTACCAAAATTTGCTAGCAGCTTTTAAAAGATACTATTTTGACCAAGGCTCAAGAAGTTAAAATGTGTAGATTCTAAAGACACCTGCACCCAATTCCATATGTGCTTTTAAAGTTGGGGTTCTCCTTAAATCCCAACTAGCAACTCACTTTTTCTCCTTTTATCATTTTGAAGAGAATACTATTTAGTGGCTTAGCATTAAGCAATGATAAACTAAAAACTTGCAAACTCTCACAGCAAGTTTTTCTAATCCTGCTTTTCATGCAGGCCCCTCAAGGAAGATGCAGGTTCTTTTCTTAGCACAGGATCATGAAAGAGGCAATGTGGCTTTAGATCCAGTTCTACAGTGTAATAAATGGCTTTAAGCAAATTACTTCTCTGAGCATGCATTTCTTTATTCAAAGCATGATGATAATACCATCTTTCTTAAGGAGATTTGGGGTGATTAAAAGAGATATATGAAAAGTGTGCCCAAAATATCTAATGTAGAATCAAAGGATCTATATTTAAAATTCCCCTTCCTTCCATAATAAAGACAATAAAATAAATTTTAAAGATAACTATCAGTATCCATTGCTATCATATATCTGGAATTTGTTCATGTCATCCTTTCCCAGCTAAGAGCAAATCACCATAAAATTCAGAGTTTCTGTGCACTGTGGTTTAACAAATAGCCAGGCTAGCATGGCAGGCCACTGTTTTTGCTCTGTCGTGTTTCCACCTTCTACTGAACCCTGATAACCCATGTCTTTCTGCCAGACGTCTATGTATTTTTTTCTCAGGGGCTAACTTTCCCTCCTTCTTCAAACCTCGAGCCAAAAGAAGGTATTGCTATGCTGTTTCTCCATAAAACACAACCTAAAGACTGGTTATAGTTATTGCTCAGATATGGTTATTTCTGCCGCTAGGGCTCAGCCTTATTCCAAGCATTCATATTCAGTTTTCAGAGTATGTTACTGTGGCTTCCTCTGTCCATCTTCCAGATTTAATGCCTCACCCTCATTTCTAACTACTGGTTTCATTATCAACCTCACTTATATTACCTATCTAATGGTTTTCTTAATTTTTTAACATATGTTTATTGATTAGTTATGACATTCCAGAGAATGCTTTAGGTCCCAGGGATTTTAGGAATGAGCAAGAAAATAAGTCTAAAGGCTTAATGTGTATCACGGAAGGAATGGTTATATTGGAAAATTAAGGCACTGCTCAGTGAGGGAGGTCAGAGGTTGCATCAGTTATAGGAGCAATCAATGGGTTGAAAGTTTAGTAAGGAAACCTTGGAGATTTCCTTGCTTATTAGGAGAGCCTCTCGAATGAAAGGGGGCATAAATGTATTTCTAATAACAGACTGACAAATACTGTTGATGGTTCAGGTAGAACTTAAGACAGTGATATTGGAGTTGCATCAGTCTACCATTCCACAAATTTTTGTAATTTTTCCAAAAAGCAATCACTTTACTAGTGCAGGAAAGTAGATAACAAATTGTAGTGTTTAATCAGTGTTGTGAGTTGAACGATAGAGCAAAAAGATACAAGAGCTGCAATTTTGAGACTACTGATGAGATAGTAAGCAAATTCACCGTTAGTCTGTGTAGTAAATTAGACTAAAATGATCATGTTTGGTTGGAGAAATTTGTGGATAAAAGGGTAGCATATCTCAGTGGATTATAAACTAAATAAAGGAATAATATTTATCAACACTGAAGATTTTGTTCACAAAGTATTGTATAAGTAAGTTATACCTAGGTGATAATAAAGTCCAGAATGGGGCTACGTGTTGAGACTTATGGTAGCACTTTCTAAACGTTTTCACTGATACAATTAGTATCTAACATTTCCAATTTTACATGAATGTTTACATGAATTTTACATGAATTTTCAATTCCCTAATGTTTAGATTTTGACCATCTGAGTATGATACTATTTTACATAATGCTGGCTCTTTCTGGGTTAATATACTTACCTATGTCTTCTTCTTCAATAATGTATTTAATCAACCAACATTTAGTATCACTGGCAGGAGCAAAATGAATACATAGAATCAACCCTCAGGGAGTTCATAACCTAGTGTGGGATGGAATTAGGTACTGGTTTCTCTGAGTCTCAATTACTTTATTTGCAAAATTAATATGGTGAAATTTTTATAAGGACTAAAGGAGCTGATCAATGAAAAGCACCTGGCATAATGCATGGTATCCGGTACCCATGTAATAGTGCTAAGGTTAACATTCCTGGCAGGAGACTGGCAGGGGCCAGTGCACAGAAGCAGCTGAATAGACAGTGTGTACAGACCATGGCAAAAATTGATGTTGCTGCGACATAAGACGAATCCATTATATGAACTCATTTTAATATCAGTGCAACAAAAGTAATTGATAAAATAAATAAACTTTGATAAATTTTAGTACTCATTCTACAGCCAAACCAAAATTATTTTTAGATTTTGAGTTCATCAGTCACGGTTCCTTTCTAAGAATTTAGGTAAATAAGAGCTGATCATGTGTATACACCTGGAGTATGTATACATGTGTACATGCGTGAAAGAGAGGAAATTACAAAACAGATCACGTGGAAGAATGAATAGCTACTTGAAGATACTCTCCTTCCTTTCTCAGTACACAAAACTTATGTTGGAGGATCTGTCCACTTGCTGCTCTGGGGAAAATGAAGTCCTTTTCCCCAAACAAAACCCCCTAATACAGCCCATCACTGCCATCCCTCTGATGAGAATGATGGGGAATCCTGAGAAACAGGTACAACTTCTGAAACTGACTGTTCAAACTCTCCTGTGTCTAGATGCAATATACCTACCACCATGCCCCAGTAAGACAGTCCTTTCCTGTGAGAACCACATGGCCTGTTAAATCCTGACTTTTTTTAGATTTACTTCTGTACTGCACTTTCTGGAAAGCTTGCCACTGTTCTTTTTAATCCATTAAGTCCTTTCCTTCTTTCTTTTTTTAAAGATCAATTTTTTAAAAAATTTGAAGTTTAGTTGATTTACAATGTTGTATTGTTTTCAGGTATACAGCAAAATGATTCAATTATGTGTATACACACACACACATCTGTATGTACATAGATTATTTTTCAGATTCTTTTCCCTCTTTCATCTTTTCTTGAAATTTCAACTTAACTCTCAAATTTTATATAAGCCCTTTAATAGTCAAGACTTCTACACAATTATTAAAAAACAATATTGTGTTCAGTTGCTAAGTTGTGTCCAACTCTTTGTGACCCCAGGGACTGCAGCCCTCCAGGCTTCCCTGTCCTTCATACTGTCCAGAATATGATACCATTTAATATTTTGGGGAACATGTTATATCCCTCAGTCAGGACCATGAATTCCTGTAAGTCAAAAATTCCGTTTTATACTATTTGCACTCTTAATATTTCTGGTATCTGCTAGATATACAATAACTATTTAGTACATTTGAAGGTCATTTTTAAGTAAAATTGTCATGAGAAAAAAGTATGGGATTTTGTTTGATCTATGTGGAACAAATAACTGATAAACACAATTTTAACTCTGTCCTTTTCTCTGAATCTTCATACAGTTTATGCAGGATGTGGGAATACACCTTGGCACAATTTATAAAAACCGATCACAATTTACAGCTATGCAGAGCCTCGTTCATGTAACTGGCTTTTGGAGAATATGAGCACTGTCAGTAAATGGCTAAGAGATCTAGACTAAAAGACCTATATAATTTAAATGACTCTGCTACATCCTGGCAATTATTTTGGAAAGGGCTAGGCCTTTCATTGAGTATTAGCATTGAACTTTGTATTTCTTTGCTTTATTTGCGGGAATGAGGTAAATATAAAAGTAATATTACATTTACTGTAAAATTGTCTTGATATGAGAACTCAATACTTTGTAGCAATTCATCTTATTAGTTCACCAGTTCTAAAAGCCAAATTTCTCCTCTTACTGTATATGATAGATGCCTAAAGACAAATTCATTTCTTAAAAAGCTGAAGGAAATTTCATCCTTTCCTATTGTGAAGTGAGTGAAAGTTGCTTAGTCATGTCCGACTTTCTGTGACCCCATGGACGGTAAATTCTCCAGGCCAGGATACTGGAGTGGGTAGCCTTTCCCTTCTCTAGGGGATCTTCCCAACCTGGGGATCAAACCCAGGTCTGCTGCATTGCGGGCATATTCTTTACCTGCTGAGCCACAAGGGAAGCCCTACAGTAAGGGAGTGTGTAGATTAACCCTTCCCCAGCAGATCTTCCCAACCCAGGAATCAAACCAGGGTCTCCTGCTTTGCAGGTGGATTCTTTACCAGCTGAGCTATCAGGGAAGCCCATCCTTTCCAATTGCTGCTGCTGCTGCTAAGTTGCTTCAGTCATGTCCGACTCTGTGCGACCCCATAGATGGCAGCCCACCAGGCTCCGCCGTCCCTGGGATTCTCCAGGCAAGAACATTGGAGTGGGTTGCCATTTCCTTCTCCAATGCATGAAAGTGAAAAGAGAAAGTGAAGTCGCTCAGTCGTGTCTGACTCCTCGTGACCCCGTGGGCTCAGCCGACCAGGCTCCTCCGTCCATGGGATTTTCCAGGAAGAGTCCTGGAGTGGGCTGCCATTGCCTTCTTGCAAATACTACAGTCATAAAATCAGATAGCTTTTGTCTGACCGCAGATTATTTGTTATGCCCTATATCCAGAAATATTAATTTTAAAAGAAAATTTGAAAATGTATTATTTGTTGTTACTGTATACCTCTACTCAAAAGATAACAAAAATGATTAAGTATGATTTATAATGAGTCTACACACACAAATTCACAGAGTTCATTCTGAATTATCTGCACTAATGGAAAGGAGTCAAGTCTGAATATCTGAAAATAATTCCTATGCTCTAAGTTTATCAGAGAAGATTTCATTTACTAATTTGTATGTATTAATACTAATATTAAAGTGAATTTGCATTCCTTAGATGCACATTCACAGAATATATTGTATGTCAGAATAAATAACTCACATTGTGAAAACAAATAAAAACTCTGTTTACTGGCAATACAGATTTTTTTCCTTCAATTTAGATATGCATGTCCATAAAAATAATGTATGCCAGGAACATTTAACAAATGCACAAAACTTGATTTCTTGTCCAACTAAATAATAATGATAGAGTTAAATTATTTTGTTGTTTTTAGAATTAACTATATATAAGTGACATAAAGGGCCCTCCCTAGTGGCTCAGATGGTAAAGGATAGACCTGCCATGCAGTACATTTAATTTAAGTTCACTCCCTGGGTAGGAAGATCCCCTGGAGAAGGGAAAGGCTATCCACTCCAATATTCTTGCATGGAGAATCCCACAGCCAGAGGAGCCTGGCAGGCTACAGTCCATGAGATGGCAAAGAATCAGACACAATTGAGCAACTAACATATTTTTTTAAGTGACATAAGCTTTTGTTGATAGATTATCTATCATAGTGAAACCAGAAAATAAATAAAGACACTGATATAAGTGACCAGTTAATACTGGGTAAAATATTTTGAGATTTTCAGTAGAAAATAAACATATAGTAATTTTATGGGTTTAATAAGTTTTTTTCAGAGAGATTCAGATGTTTTTCCCTATTCTTAATGTAAAGAAAGAGTGAAATTTCTTACATTTTTTTTTCCCAGTATTGAGGGCAAAATTGGTATAAATGCTTCAAGTAAAGTTAGAAATTCTGCAAGAGATATTATTCTCTAAAAAAATTGTTTTTCTTTTCTTTTCAGTATGTAGCTGAAAGTCATAATCCAGTAGTGGTCTGGGCAAAAGTACATTATTATATTATTAATTATTTAATGAGGCAGGGGCTGAATACTTGGATTTGCAGTAGTAATCCTTATCTTTCTCACATCACTGAGACAGTAGTGGTTTTTCTTAGTTGAGCAAAATCTATACATACAATATGAACAGGATTGGCATTTTTTCAATAAGCAATCATTTTAAAAGATGTTTCCACATATCTTCTTTTTCCAATATCAAATAAAATATCTCTACATCATTTCACATTTTTTTTGAGGCCATGTGGAGGTTATTAATATCCAGAGAAAATTACCAGCATATGAGTTCTTACATAGTTAATTCAGAAATAAGCATTAATTAAGTTTCTGTTTAGAAGATCTTCTCTTCCTACAAATTAAATGTATAAGTTCAGTCAAATATCAAATTACCTTTTAAAATTATATGTTGCAGATTAAGTAATGTAGCTAGACTTTTTTCACTTCTTAAACAGCTACGTTTATATCATGTAGCTCTATCTCTGAGCTCTCGCCCAGAATGATGGAAGCAAGCCAGGCTAGAGCTGAATGGTTCTGATGTAAATTCTACTCAGGGTGACCTGAAGGCACAGTGTAGAGCTGGGCTGCCAAATGCCTGCTCATGTCCAATTTTTCATATACCTGATTGCAATTTCAGAGTCTCAACAGCATATTTAATATAGAAATTTAGAACTGAAATGCCTTTCCAAACAAAGAAACCTTGCCATTAGCAACTCTTTACATCTTTCCTGTTTGTTTCTCATTTCCATGTTAAAATCCCAGGAGTAAAATAGAGTAAACAATTTATTTCACTTATGTCTGTCATGAAAAGGAAGTGTAGTATTTGATGACAAAGCTCATTGTACTATCTTCAACACAAAAGAAGTTACATTTGATTAGAAAAGTTAATTATATGCATAAAGAGATCCGAGATGCTCACAGCTAATTACTCATAAAGGGAAATTAAATCTAATTTTCTAACTGACAGTTGCTATCTGGCAATATTTTTATTAAACAAAACAAATTCCGATTTACTACAGTGGGAGCTCTAAATTTTTATAGGGAACAATCAGATGTATATAAATTAGGTTAAAAGCCAGTAAGTACAGAGGGTTGCTGCAAGACAGTACATATTTTTTCAGTGAATACTTTTTGTTGTTTTTTTATCATTGTTAATTACTAGTAGCTAAACTAAATCATAATGATACATTTCAGAAATCCTTGGGATGGGATTATTTTTCCAGTTTTGCCATTTGTTTGCCTAGATTATAACATAGAAATAAAGTGAGAGTCTTGAGTAGACCTATGCCTCCTGCACAATTAAAGTTACTTCACATCTGAGACCATACCTGTATGGTATCTGATCTTAACCAGTGTCCAGAAATCATTAATTTACCTCAAAATGAAGCAAGGCCTTAACAGTCTGCTAAAATATGCACTCCTGGTTAGGAAATGTCACTGCAGTTCTGGTGGAGGATGGGACAAAAAAGAACTAACAATAATAACAAACATGAAGGAAAAATATTATGTTGAGGATTTCTCAACTGTTTTAAATACTTGGATATAAAATTTTGAATGAAATAGATCTATGCAGATTAATTTTTTCCATTGAAGGCATGACCTGCAGGGAAGAGACCTTATTAGTCAAGAGGCAAAAAGATTACACTGAGTCTAAAAGACATTCTTTGTAGTACATAAATACTCACATATTAAAAAAAAAGTTTCCCATCATTGAAATATTGGCATTAAACACTTTTTTTTTGAAGACTATTCCTTTTCCTTTTGCTTAGAGCAAGCATGTTCATTAGCCACTAAATAGTAACCAAAAGACTAGTTTTTGCCTTTGTTCCAATTATCTAGTTGTAAACGACCTATTTAGTTCAGTTCAGTTCAGTTCAGTTCAGTTGCTCAGTCGTGTCCAACTCTCTGCAACCCCATGAATCACAGCATGGCAGGCCTCCCCGTCCATCACCATCTCCCAGAGTTGACTCAAACTCAAGTCCATTGAGTTGGTGATGCCATGCAGCCATCTTATCCTCTGTCGTCCCCTTCTCCTCCTGCCTCCAATCCCTCCCAGCATCAGACACTTTTCCAATGAGTCAACTCTTCTCATGAGTTGGCCAAAGTATTGGAGTTTCAGCTTCAACATCAACCCTTCCAAGAACACCCAGGACTGATCTCATTTAGGATGGACTAGTTGGATCTCCTTGCAGTCCAAGGGACTCTCAAGAGTCTTCTCCAACACCACAGGTCAAAAGCATCAATTCTTCAGTGCTCAGCTTTCTTTGTAGTTCCACTCTCACATCCATACATGACCACTGGAAAAACCATAGTCTTGACTAGATGGACCTTTGTTGGCAAAGTAATGTCTCTGCTTTTTAATATACTGTCTAGGTTGGTCATAACTTTCTTTCCAAGGAGTAAGCGTCTTTTAATTTCATGGCTGCAATCACCATCTGCAGTGATTTTGGAGACCAGAAAAATAAAGTCAGCCACTGTTTCCACTGTTTCCCCATCTATTTCCCATGAAGTGATGGGACTGGATGCCATGATCTTAGTTTTCTGAATGTTGAGCCTTAAGCCAACTTTTTCACTCTCCTCTTTCACTTTCATCAAGAGGCTCTTTAGTTCTTCATCACTTTCTGCCATAAGGGTGGTGTCATCTGCATATCTGAGGTTATTTATATGTCTTCTGGCAATTTTGATTCCAGCTTGTGCCTTCCTCCAGCCCAGCGTTTCTCATGATGTACTCTGCATATAAGTTAAATAAGCAGGGTAACAATATACAGCCTTGACCCTCCACTTTGATCCATACTTCACATCATATATAAAAATAAACTGAAAATGTGTATATACTAAAAGTAAAACCTAAACTGTAAAACTTCTAGAAGAAAACTCTTGTCACCTAGTAGTAGATATCAATTTGTTACATATGACATCAGAAGCACAATCCATAAAAGAAGTTGACAAACTAGTTTTCATCTAAATTAAAATATATGTTGCCCTTCAAGCAAAACAAAAACAAAAACAACAAAAACAAAAAACAAAACACTAAGACAATCGAAAGACAAAGATTCAGAAAAAATATTTGCAAATTATATATATATATACATATATATAATATATGATAAATAACTTGCATCAAGAATACATAGAAAAGTCTCAGAATTCTCAGATGTCTACACAAAAATCTAAAAAAACTAAAAACTCCAACTAAAGTTGACAAAATATTTCAATATTTTATCAAAGAATATACATGGATGGGAATTAAGCAAAGAAAAAGATGCTACAAAACCTTAGTCATTTATAAAGTATGAATTAAAATGCAATCAAATAGCAATATATATCTACTAATGTGGAAATTTTCCTAAACTGTGGAAAATTCTTTAAGAGAGGGGAATACCAGACCACCTGAACTGCCTTCTGAAAACCAGTAAGGAGGTCAAGAAGCAACAGTTAGAACTGGACATGGAGCAACAGACTGGTTTCAATTGGGAAAGGGATATATCAAGGCTGTATATTGTCCCCCTGCTTATTTAACTTATATGCAGAGTATATCATGTGAAATGCCACACTGGATGAAGGACATGCCAGAATCAAGATTGCCAGAAGGAATATCAGTAACCTCAGACATGCAGATGACACCACCCTTATGGCAGAAAGTGAAGAGGAACAAAAGAGCCACTTGATGAAAGTGAAAGGGGAGAATGAAAAAGCTGGCTTAAAACTCAACATTCAGAAAACTAAGATCATGGCATACGGTTCCATCACTTCATGGCAAATAGATGAAGAAACGATGGAAACAGTGACAGACTTTATTTTCTTGAACTCCAAAATAACTTCAGACAATGACTGCAGCCATGAAATTAAAAGATGCATTCCCCTTGGAAGAAAAGCTGTGGCAAAACTAGACAGAATATTAAAAAGCAGAGACATCACTTTGCTGACAAAGGCCCATCCAGTCAAAGCTATGGTTTCTCTAGCAGTCACGTATGGATGTGAGAGTTGGACCATAAAGAAGGCTGAGCACTGAAGAATTGATGCTTCTGAACTGTGGTGTTGGAGAAGACTCTTGAGAGTCCCTTGGATTGCAAGGAGATCCAACCAGTTAATCCTAAAGGAAATTAGTCCTGAATATTCATTGGAAGGACTGATGCTGAAGCTGAAACTCCAATACTTTGGCCACCTGATGCAAAGAGCTGACTCACTGGAAAAGATCCTGATGCTAGAAAAGATTGAAGGCAAGAGGAGAAGGGGACAACAGAGGATGAGATGGTTGGATGGCATAACTAACTCAATGGACATGAGTCTGAGTAAGCTCCAGGAGTTGGTGATGGATAGGGAAGCCCAGCGTGCTGCAGTCCATGGGGGTCACAAAGGCTCGGACATGACTGAGTGACTGAACAATGACAGTAGTGTAGATAAAATTTAAGTGATATCAAGTGTTAAAAATGACCTGAAGAGTTATCTTTTTGTTTTTTTTTGCTTTTTTACATT
Organism: Oryx dammah; assembly: GCF_014754425.2. Lineage (NCBI taxonomy): Eukaryota > Metazoa > Chordata > Mammalia > Artiodactyla > Bovidae > Oryx > Oryx dammah. The sequence goes on from NW_024070189.1 coordinate 6,648,048, forward strand.
ACTGGGAGGAGTTCACAGTAATAGACCACTTTGGAAAATGCCAATTTCTGTTAAAAAGTGAACTCTATATCTACCACGTGAGTTAGTCACTCCTATCCTAGCTATTTATCAAGAGAAATGAAAGCCCATAGAAATATTCATATACTTTTATACAAATGTTCAGAAAATTTTTGTTATAGCCCCAGATGGAAAGAAGCTAAATATTCACAAATAGTATCAGATTCATACAATGTAGTCCTGCTTATCAAGAAAAAACTAATGAATAATTCATACCTGTTAGAATATGGAATTATATCAAAACAATATTGAGTGAAAGAAACAAGGCAATGAGTATATACTGTATATTTGCATTTATATGGGTTCCTAGCTCACATAAACTATATTATATATATATGTATATAATGTATATATACATATACATTCTGTTTATATAAACATACTAAATAATTTATATAATAATAATAACCATATAAACATAATAAATAATTTGTATAAACATAGTGTATAAAGATGGGAAGTGGATCAGTGGTTACGTGAAGCCTGGTCTGAGTGGGTGGAATGATTACAAAGGAGCACAAGGAAATTTTAGGTAGATTCATTATCCTGATGGTGTTGATGGTTTCATGGATATGATGTAACCTGAAATTGTACATTTAAAATATCTATAGTTCATTTGTGTCCCTTCAGTTCAGTTCAGTTCAGTCACTCAGTCGTGTCCGACTCTTTGCGACCCCATGAATCGCAGCCCGCCAGGCCTCCCTGTCCATCACCATCTCCCGGAGTTCACTCAAACTCACATTCATTAAGTCCGTGATGCCATCCAGCCATCTCATCCTCTGTCGTCCCCTTTTCCTCCTGCCCTCAATCCCTCCCAGCATCAGAGTCTTTTCCCATGAGTCAACACTTTGCATGAAGTGGCCAAAATACTGGAGTTTCAGCTTTAGCATCATTCCTTCCAAAGAACACCCAGGGCTGATCTCCTTTAGAACGGAATGGTTGGATCTTCTTGCAGTCCAAGGGACTCTCAAGAGTATTCTCCAACACCACAGTTCAAAAGCATCAATTCTTCGGCGCTCAGCTTTCTTCACAGTCCAACTCTCACATTCATACATGACCGCTGGAAAAACCATAGCCTTGACTAGACGGACCTTTGTTGGCAAAATAATGTCTCTGGTTTTCAATATGCTATCTAGGTTGGTCATAACTTTTCTTCCAAGGAGTAAGCATCTTTTAATTTCATGGCTTGAGTCACCATCTGCAGTGATTTTGGAGCCCACAAAAATAAAGTCTGACACTTTCCACTGTTTCACCCTCTATTTCCCGTGAAGTGATGGGACCAGATGCCTTACATGACAATAATGCTTTTAAAAGGTTAATATTCATGTTGAATCATAAATACCCTGTGTGAAATTGTGTGTATCTCTACTTATCAGTTCTCTTAGGATTTAGTGGTTGAAAGTATAAGTTAACAAAAATCAGAATTTTTAAAAATGAAAAATCATGCTGCTAGTTTCACTAGTCAAGCATGAATCTAAAATAAAGGGAAATCTAGCACATAGCTATTAGGCATTCAAGAATAAAATCATGCAAGAATACACAGAAGAACTGTACAAAAAAGATCTTCAAAACCTATATAATCAAGATGGTGTGATCACTCACCTAGAGCCAGACATCCTGGAATGTGAAGTCAAGTGGGCTTTAGGAAGCATCACTACGAACAAAGTACTGGAGGTGATGGAATTCCAGTTGAGCTATTTCAAATCCTGACAGATGATGCTGTGAAAGTGCTGCACTCAATATGCCAGCAAATTTGGAAAACTCAGCAGTGGCCACAAGACTGGAAAAGGTCAGTTTTCATTCCAATTCCAAAGAAAGGCAGTGCCAAAGCCCAAACTACCGCACAATTGCACTCTTCTCACAAGCTAGTAAAGTAATGCTCAAAATTCTCCAAGCCAGGCTTCAGCAATACATGAACTGTGAACTTCCAGATGTTCAAGCTGGTTTTAGAAAAGGCAGAGGAACCAAAGATCAAATTGCCAACATTTGCTGGATCACCAAAAAAGCAAGAGAGTTCCAGAAAAACATCTATTTCTGCTTTATTGATTATGACAAAGCCTTTGACTATGTGGATCACAAAAAAACTGTGAAAAATTCTGCAAGAATGCAAGAGATGAGAATACCAGACCACTTGACCTGTCTCTTGAGAAACCTGTAAGCAGGTCAGGAAGCAACAGTTAGAACTGGACATGGAACAACAGACTGGTTCCAGATAGGAAAAGGAGTACGTCAAGGCTGTATATTGTCACCCTGTTTATTTAACTTATATGCAAAGTACATCATGAGAAACTCTGGGCTGGAGGAAGCACAAGCTGGAATCAAGAATGCCAGGAGAAATATGAATAACCTTAAGTATGCAGATGACACCACCCTTATGGCAGAAAGTGAAGAAGAACTAAAGAGTCTCTTGATGAAAGTGAAAGAGGAGAGTGCAAAAGTTGGCTTAAAGGTCAACATTCAGAAAACTAAGATCCTGGCATCTGGTCCCATCACTTCATGGGAAATAGATGGGGAAACAGTGTCAGACTTTACTTTTTAGGGCTCCAAAATAAATGCAGATGGTGACTGCAGCCATGAAATTAAAAGACACTTACCCCTTGTAAAGAAAATTATGACCAACCTAGACAGTATATTAAAAAGCAGAGGCATTACTTTGCCAACAAAGGTCTGTCTAGTCAAGGCAATGGTTTTTCCAGTGGTCATGTTTAGATGTGAGGGTGGGACTATAAAGAAAGCTGAGGGCCGAAGAATTGATACTTTTGAACTGTGGTGTTGGAGAAGACTCTTGAGAGTCCCTTGGACTGGATGAAGATACAAACAGTTCATCCTAAAGGAGATCCTAAACAGTTCAGTCCTGGGTGTTCATTGGAAGGACTGCTGTTGAAGCTGAAACTCCAGTACTTTGGCTACCTGATGCAAACAGCTGACTCATTTGAAAAGACCCTGATGCTGGGAAAGATTGAGGGCAGAAGGAGAAGGGGACGACAGAGGATGAAATGGCTGGATGGCATCACCGACTTAATGGACATAGGTTTAGATAGACTCCAAGAGTTGGTGATGGACAGGGAGCCCTGGCGTGCTGCGGTTCATTGGGTCACAAAGAGTCCAACATGACTGAGTGACTGAAGTGAACTGAACATCCTACTAGTTATTCTACAGTTGCTGGCTACATTGCAATTGATAATACTTCGGCTTAACCAAATGTTGCACCGCTCAGAGGGAACTTCCACTCTATAAGCATTTGAATTATCTTGTTTCTTAAAAGCCTTTAAAGCTCTCAAAGCACCTAAATTATACAGTCCTATGAGTGGTTGTATATCAGCATCATTTCAGCGTTTTACATTTGTTGTATTTAGCTATGAAGATTTCAAATATAGGTTTAAGTTAAATTATAAATATTGGTGATGTTTCATTGCTGTGCTAACAATTTGGGGTTCCTAATATTATATATGGGCTTCCCTGGTGGCTCAGAGGTTAAAGCGTCTGCCTGCAATGCAGGAGACCTGGGTTCAATCCCTGGGTTGGGAAGATCCCCTGGAGAAGGAAATGGCACCCCATTCCAGTATTCTTGTCTGGAGAATCCCATGGACAGAGGAGCCTGGTGGGCTACAGTCCACGGGGTCGCAAAGAATCGGACACAACTGAGAAACTTCATTTTCAATATTATACATATAATGCTAATATAAATGTAATATAACATTACAATAATATAATCAATACAATATTAATATATATTTAAAAAGCAAAAGTTTATATTTTATAATATCATTGAAGGGTGTAATATAATTTACTTTTGCAATAAATACTGCATTTTTAACCCCACCACAAAATGTAAACCTGTATGAAATGATTATGAGTTTCTTGGCATGTTTAGAGATGCATTTTTTTGCTTCTTTATTTATACTTCCTTTGTAAAGTCATATATTGACTTCATTGTGGGATTTGAAAGGTACCTCTGCTACCCTCTAAGAAAAGGGATGAGTGATGAAATTAGAAGTTAATTGGAGAGGCTATGCAGAAGTCAGAAAGTGGTCTTTGTATGTTTGAGATCTGGATTGCATAGAAGTAGCTTAAATTTACAATTGAGAAAGTTAATGAGCTCAGTCATTGCGGGTCATAAGTTTAAAAGTAACAGGGAAGTAGGTGGAGCTAGATTCATGATACCATAAAAATCAGAAGCCAGGAGAAGGCCAGTTACACAGTCTGACAGCGACCCTGGAAAAGCAAATCCAATGAATTGGAAAAAGGATGATTTTGAGGAGACCTCTCAAATGGAGCTTGCCTGAAAGGATCTAGCTCAGTAGTTCATTTGAAGAAAAGCCAGAAGATCAGGTGGATTATCAGTGCTCCTGTACTAATCCTTCAGTTAGAGCAGGGAATAGTCATCTGCATTATTTAGAAGCTGTCTTCCAATTCAGAGATAATTTAGAAAAACAATATTTTGTGTACTTAAGTCCAAATTGCCATGAGATATCAAAAAAAAAAAAAGCAAATCATACTGCTTACAATAAGTTGGTTGTAACCAATGGCAGAAAGAGCCATAGTATCCTTAATACTATGAGCTTCAGAGCAGGGGGAGCCCTCTGTTAAATATAAGGTAAATTCTAAGAATAATGTTTAATACATTTCACAAGAAAGAGAAAGCAATGAAAGTATCTCAGGCTACAAACAGAGTTTTTGTCTGCTTGAAGAAAAAGGAAAGCAAATCACATTGGCTTATTTTTAACAAGAAACAAAGAATTATTAACTTTAGTCTTTTGTTTTAGAGACTCTATTATTGTAATGACAGACATTAATTTAACGGATAAATAAATTACTTGACTTTGTGTTAAACTTTCTGAATTCCCCATATAATAAGAGCTAACCATTCTCAACAAACTTATTGTAGAGGTCTGGAGCAGTGAAAGAAAGATCACTAGCAAATAAATAGCAATAGGTATCAAAGAGATACAGGCAAAATTGTTATATCACTTTAATTTTTTAGAATGTTAATACTTTTAAAAATCACAGAAATATGTGCTGCTTAAGATGGATAATAGAAACTTTATAAATTTCAATTGTTTCATCAGCCCTCTATGTAATTTCCTTCTGACTCTCTTATCCTACCAACTACATTCATCAAAAGTCCTTACATGAAACGCTTGGACTGGTCTTATCTCTAGTCGAGATCAGGGTAAGGAATATTAGGTATGTAACTTTATGACAGGCTTTAAGAGAAGCTCTGATTTTTCAAAATTGATTAATTTCTCAAAATATTTATCTAGTGCCTACTGTGAACATGATTGGACATACAGATAAAACAGTGAAAAGGTATAAATCTTTGCCATGGAAAGCTGATACGTTAGTGATTAAGATATAATAAGTAGATTTATAAACAAGCAAACTTATACTGTTATATGACACAGTGACAAGTCATGTGAAGCACACAGTTAAGCTTCTTATACTCAGAATTAAGAGTAAGAGGTAGAGATTGAGGGACGAAGCAGTATTTTGGATAGGTGACCAAAGAAAGCCTCTCTGGGAATTTTTCATGAAACAGAGATAAGAAAGGACCAAAGGCTTGAGAAGCATATTGAGTGGAAGAAGAACACTAACAATGCTCTCTATGCCTCATAGATATAAAACTATAATAATGTTATATATGTAGTAATGTATATTATATAATAGAAAATATATTACATAATAAATTATCATATATAATAACATATAAATAATGTTATATATATAACTATATAAAAACTATAACTATAATAACAATAACTATAATAATGCTCTCAACAAATGATCTCTAATTTGAGAGCATGCTTGAAGCACTTGAAGAATGAAAGATCAGAAAAGCTGAAGACAGTGAGAATAAAAGGAATTGCAAAACGTGAAGCTCTAGGCCATGGAAAAGACCCTGAGTGGTATTTTGAAACTGATGAGATAACTATTTTTACACAAGTATGACATAATTTATTAGCATTTTTCTTGAAGGTGCTGTAGCAGTGGTGTAGAGAATCCCATTAGGGAGAGAAGTGATAATGGAAACAGAGAGAGCAGTTAGTAGGCTGAACTGAAGTGAAAGTGGGGAAACTGATTAGAGTTAAAAGTTGTCAGTAAGATTTGTAAGTGATTGAGACATGGGACATGAAGGAAGGGAGCATCCAAAGATAACTCTAAGGTTCTGGGCCAATAAAATTGATAAATGTTGGAGACATTTACTAAAATGGAGAACAATAGGAACATGGGTTTAGCATGTTTGGTAAAGTCTGTAACTCCTATAACTGTATACAGGAATGTCTACCTATATTCCCTCAGTCGTATCTGACTCTTTGCAACCCCATGGACTATACAGTTTATGGAATTCTCCAGGCCAGAATACTGGAGTGGCTAGCCTTTCCCTTTTCCAGGGAACTTCCTAACCCAGGGATTGAATGCAGATCTCTCGCATTGCAGGTGGATACTTTACCAGCTGAGCCACGAGGGAAGCCGGAGAATACTGGAGTGGGTAGCCTATCCCATCTCTAGCGGATCTTCCCGACCCAGGAAATGAACCAGCATCTCCTGCATTTGCAGGTGGATTCTTCACCAGCTGAGCTATCAGGGAAGCCTGCATATAGGAAAGAAGCAATTAAATGGGTGGCAGATAATTTAAGTTTGTTTTCTCACAGTTGGGGTGGAAAGCTAATATAAACCATGTAGTCATGGATTAGTGTTGGAGACATCTTTATGTCTTAATACAGACATAAACGGTTATATAAAATGTTTCTAGATGTTTAGCCTAATACAGACATAGATGGTTATATAGAAATATTTTTAGATAATGTGTTTATACACTAGTTAGGATACAACATATATATTTTCTGGCTCTAGCAGGTGCTATAACAAAACAACAGACTGGGTAGCTTATACACAACAGACACTTATTTCTCACAGACCATGGAGCAGCGTTTGGTTGGTATCTGCTTCCTAAATGGCAACATTTTCACTATAACCTCACATGGTGGAAGGAAGGGACAGGGGACCTTTCCAAGCCACTTGCATAAGAACATTAGTTCCATTCACGAGGGTTCCACTGTTGAGTGCTAAGCACCTTCCCAAAAGCCTGGGGGACACAAACATTCAGTCCCTAATAGGTAACAGCAACTGAATTGAGAGAACAAAACCAAGAGTTTATTTCTGGACACACCTCACGCAGTGGTCACTCAGGATCTGAGGAGAATTGGTTCCAGGACCCCTGCAGATCCCAAAATCTGAGGAAGCTCAAGTCTCATACATAAGGTGATGTGGTATTTACATATAACATATGCATATTGTCCTATATACTTTAAATCATCTTTAGATTACTTATAATACTGAATACAATGTCAATGCTATGTAAACAGTTGCTAACATGTAGCAACATCAAGTTTTGCTTTTTAGAATCTTCTGGAATTTCTGTTTTGATATTTTCAGATGCTAGGTTGGTTGACTCCCCAGATGCCAAACCTGAGAATACAGAAGACAAGCTGTTCTGCTGGTGGGAATGATTTCTCTTCACCAGTTTTTCAGAGCTCCCCCAGGGGAGGCTGTAGTATGGAATCAGTCCATTTGCAACGGTTGCAAATGTATTTCTTCAATCCACTGTGAGCAAGGACTAAGTTCTTTTCTGTCCTATGAGTTAGGTTTAAGAAATGTGACCCTTCTCCCCACAAACCCAGCAGTTATAAGGCAAGAAACTGATGTGAGCTCATATAAGTAACATGAAAATCTCAATCCACAATGTGTACGTTATTTTTCTTGAGTCCAGATACAAATGTATTACTTTCATATTATAATATACTCACCTGATCTTATGACCAAGTATTTCTAATAGCAACTAAGTCATAATGGGGCATTCCAGTCACTTAGTCACTTGGCATCCTGTAGTGAGGAGCTAACACTCTACTGAAACCCTGGGACCAGTAGCATGCCAGGAGTACCATCCTCCAAGTGAAAAATAGTCTTCAGGTATGAAGACATTACTGCTCCATTAGTCATAAGGGTTTTGTCTGAGAATTGCAACACCTGACCATGGTGTTACCTGTAATTCTTAATGATCTTTCTCAAAAAAGAAAATTCTTCCCATTTTTCTCTCAATGTTTGTTGGCTTTCAACTAATGCATTTTTAGACATCTATTTAAATAATTGTGCTTCTACCCAGTATTCTTTAAATATAGTAGGTTAGGATACAATTTGTAACTTTTTCTATTTATTCCTAAAATCAAATTTACTCCTGGTTGATTATGCTATAGTTGATGTATTCAATTTGCTAATGTTTTTTTTTGTCTGTGTTCATTAGAAATATTGTTCATCTTTTTTTTTTTTTTTTTGCTGAGTATTATTCTGGCTTAATAAATGGAATGGGAAAGTCTGTTTTTATACTATTGTAATATGAGAAGAAATATTAATAACGTTGGTGATCTTTAACTTTGAGAACAATGGAGCTATCTGAAATAGATTTCTTAGTGAGAACTTTTAAAAGTAATTATGTAAATTATTTCTTGATTAGATCATGATTATTCTGACTTTATTATCTATCCTTTTGGATTTAATTTTGATAAATCTATTTTTCTAGGAACTCATCTATTTCACCTCGATTTTTAAATTATTGTCATAATGTTACTCCAAGATCTCAAGGCCTTTTAATTTCTGAAAGATTTATAGTGGTGCCTTTTGTTTATAATTTCTTACATTGTTTACTTTATCTTCTGTTTCCCATTTTATATCATTCTTCTATTAGGTATTTGCTTTCTACTTGTTTTAGGTTTTAATTTCTATTTCTTTTGCTTTGATTTTTTTCCTTTTGCTCTTAAAAGCAATAAATTATTAATTTGACCTTTTTTCTTCTCCAATATGAACTACAATTTTTTTTCCAATTTTAGTGATGTGGAAATTATATATATTTAAATTATGTGATTTGATATTTTGATAATATGTATACTATGTAAGGATTACCACAGTCAAGTTAATGGACATATCTATCACCATACATGGTTTACCATCTTGTATGTGTAAGGACACTTAATATTTACTCTCCTAGGACACAGAAGTCAACTCAAAATGGTAAAGATCTAAGTATAAGACCTGAAACTAAACTCATGGAATGAAACTTAGGGATGAAACCTTTTGAGGTTGGTGTGGGCAATTACTTTTTGGATATTACTTTAAAATTAAAAGCATTAAAGAAAAAAATGGGATTGCACCAAACTAAAAAGCTCCCACACAACAAAGGAAACAATGAACAGTAGGTAACGTGATTTATGAAATGGGAGAAAAGACTTGCAAATCATATATTTAATAAGGGGTTAATATTAAAAATATATAAGGAATTCAAATAGTTCAGCAACAAAAGAACAAGTACTGGGCCAAGAGACGGAAGACATGCAAGAAGAATGGGCAAGGAGTTCATAACATGTTTGACATGTCTAATTGTCAAGGAAATGCAACTCAAAATCATAAGGAGGTATCGCTTCACATCTGTCAGAGCGGCTACTCTCAAAAAGAAAAAAGATAGTAAGTGCTGGTGCTGCTGCTGCTGCTGCTGCTAAGTCACTTCAGTCGTGTCCGACTCTGTGCGACCCCATAGACGGCAGCCCACCAGGCTCCCCCGTCCCTGGGATTCTCCAGGCAAGAACACTGGAGTGGGGTGCCATTTCCTTCTCCAGTGCATGAAAGTGAAAAGTGAAAGGGAAGTCACTCAGTCGTGTCCGACTCTTCACGACCCCATGGACTGCAGCCTTCCAGGCTCCTCCATCCGTGGGAGTCTCCAGGCAAGAGTGCTGGAGTGGGGTGCCATCGCCTGGTGAGGATGTGGCAAAAAAGGAACCCCCTGTACATTGTAGTGGTGTCGCAACTGGTAGACACGACTGAGCAACTAAGCACAGCCCAGCATCCATTGTAGGTGGAAATGTTACTCTGTACACTCACTGGGCAGAACAGTATGGAGGTTCTTGAAAAAGTTAAAAGTAGAACTACCATATGATCCAGAAATTCCTCCTCTGGGTCTATTTTCCAAAGGAAGTGAAACTAATATTTCTAACAGATCTGTACGTCCCCGCTCACAGCAGCATTATTCAGAGGGCCTGCATGCTAAGTCACTTCAGTTGTGTCCGACTCTTCGTGACCCCATGGACTGCGGTCCATCAGGCTCCACTGTCCATGAAATCCTCCAGGCAAAAATACTGGAGTGGGTTGCCATGCCCTCCTCCAGGGGATCTTCCTGGCCCGGGGATGGAACCCCCATCTCTTATTTCTCCTGCACTGGCAGGTGGGCTCTTTACCACTAGCACCACCTCACTTGTTGATTGATGAATGGGTAAAGTTCAGTGTAATACACTTTTAGAGCAAAGCTATTCAGCCTTCAAAAGGGAGATCCTGTCATTTGTGACCACATGAATGAAACTGGAGGATGTTATGTTAAGTGAAATAAGCCAGGAACAAAAAAATTGAATACTGCATGATCTCATATATATTGTGGAATCTGCAAAGGTCAAATTCATAAAAGTAGAGAGAAGACTACTGGTTGCCAGAGGTTGAGAGGTGGGAAAAATGCGAAGATGTTGGTCTAAAGGTACCGAATTTAGTTATGCAGGTACTAAGGTCTGGAGATCTTAGGTACAGTATAGGGACTATAGATATACTGTATTGTAAACTTGAAATTTACTTTAGAAGCCATACATTTTAATATGTTTCAACAATTCCAATTTATTTTTGTCACATTTTCCTTTATGTATTTTCAAATAATGATTTTAGGTGAATATACATGATCCCAAATGATTTAGTTGCTCCTAAATTTTAAGAAATATTGTCATAACCATTTTAACTTCATTACCATCTGCCTACATTTACATTACTGATTATTCTTTGTTGATGGCAACTCTGATGAAATTCTTCATCTTATCTCTTTCCTTAATTCATACATATTTTAATGTCCTTATTTGATATCTCTAGTCTCTGGGTCTGGGGATGAGGTTTTTTTTGTTGTTGTTTGTTTATTATTTCTCAGTTTTAAAAATATCCTTCTCATTATGTCTGGTCATTAAATACCAGCATTATATAGGAAAATTGTATATACTCTAGATGGTGCCATCTTCCTATAGAGAAGATTATCCTCTCCTCTAGCAGGTGGTATAGCATTAAATCTCTTCGACCTATACAAGGAGTTTGCTGACACAAGGCTGGCTTAAAATTTGTGTAATTTATGCTTTACTTTTCATTTATCATCACTCCCAAATCTCAGCAAAGAACTGAAATTTTGATATAATAGCCTGAATTGAGTAAGACAAAAATCATTTAAAAAGCAATTATCAACCCCATAGTTCTATATATTTACTACTGCTCTTATAGGTATTTGACAATATCGGCCTCCCAGTGCCTTGCCTTGCCTTGCCTCTTTAGTTTTGCCCCAAGCAAACCAAAGCTAAAATTTTAGTAACTGCACTGACATCACACCACAGCCACCAAGCAATGTGGCCTTTCACAGCTAGTTGAAGTATCTGGTCCGGTGCCAACAGTTCATCCTAAGTCTGGGGAGATTTCAAGATAATAAGAGTGAGGGGGGAAAAAAGAGGAAATTATATACAAGAAGCAAATTCAAAATTATTTGAACTGAGCTGGCCTCAGCTTCCAAAGAAAACACAGTTATTTACCAGGTAAAGTGGGCACTCTTACAGATACACTATTTGAAACTATACAAAAGCCAGTTCTTTATCTGCTAGCCCCAATCTGTTCTTTCATTGTCCTACCACCACTCAGTGGAGAATGAATACTTCACATTTCTTGGTTGTGATACTGACCCTTTCTGGACAACCAGTCACAATCTCTTGTCTGGTTCTGATGAGGACACGGTGGCTTCCACTTAGAGAATCTGAAACCACTGTGGTAAAATCACATCTTCATACCTTGGGAGGTTGGGACAGTTAGGAGAGGGAAATGGCTTTTGCTTGGAGCAAGAGGCTGATGCCCAGGGGGTCAAATGGGACTGATAACCTCTGGGAACTGCTTAAACTGGACCTGGAGAGGGCATAGTAGAAAATACGTACTTGAATTCACCAGTGCATCAATGAAAAGTAAGTAGGCTCCTATCCTGCCCAGACTACAAGCTCCCACCTTTAAACTAAGCACCAGTAGATATGGCTTTAGTTCCTCCCTTCCTCTCTATGTTTCACTTTCATTGCTTTTCTCTCCCACCGTTTCCTTATCTAAGCCTTTTCTCCCTGTTGATGATTTATCTATTTGGAATATTTTCTCCCTTATTTTCTCATCACTGACTCTTCATATTATTCAGATCCCAGCGTATATCACCTGAATGGCTTTCCCTATCATTTTTACTTAAAAACATTTTCCCCTCCATTTGCCAAGCTGACACTCTTACCCCTTTATTCTACTCTGCACTATTTTCTTCATAACATATGCCACTATTGGAAAATTGAACTTGTGTGTATTGATTCTGTATGTGTTTTAACTTCTTATTATGTTTCTCCCCTACTACAATGCAATATGCACAATGGCAAGAATTGTGCCTTTTTTTTAACTTCTCTATCTCCAGAGCCAAGAGAAGGGGACAGACAAACACATAAGGACAATAAAAGCTGTGCCACTATATACAAATGAGATCTACAGAATCTAATTATTATCATTGAAATAGCTATGAGTCATATGCCACCAATAGAGATAATAATAAAACAATTCAAGATCGATTAGTAGATAGGTTAATTAAATCAAAGAAAATGTTGAGTCTATTTATCTAGGATGGGTTAAGTTTGCAAACATGAATGAAAGCTAACAACCAAGTAATAGTTAATTTTAATGTATGAATATGGGTTAAGAAATCAAAACATTTGTTATATAAACATCTCCATTTTAGTGACTATACAAGAGTCTCAAGCAACCTCTACTCTAATTCACCTTTCCAGCCCATTTGTCTGGTTGATATGCAACTAAGCCACGAAAAATTATAACAGATTTTTTGAGATGTTATCAAGTGTCATGATTGTATAATTATTTGCTAATAATTAAGGAAAACTTTGAATTAAATAGATGAAATAAATGCATAAAGTCTTGGTGCTCATATTTAAATTTATCAATACTTTTTATATATTTATTACTTTTAGACAATTTTTAATACAATTTTTCATGGAAATTTTTGATTCCATTTAAGAATACATAAATAAGCAGTTGCCTTCATCTTTGAGTTTGGTTGTAAGTAAAAGAATATTTTACTTTAAATTCACAAAACAATTCCAGTTCACCATATTTAAGCTTGATTCATTAGAATCTATGAATCATTTAAGTGCTTGAAAGAGTTCATTTAGTTTTTCAGACAATTTAAGGGCTTAGAAAGAACACAAATTATTAAAACTATAATTGTTGATAACATGTAAACATGTAAAGTCAAAATAGTATAAAAGCCTTTTTAATAGTGACAATTAAATTGTACTAAATCACTAGGGATGTTAAGATTTGTTAATTGAATTTAAATGTTCAATCTGTTTTTCATATATTGAATCAGCAAATTGAATATCAATTTTAAAAATTAGGTTTCTACTAATGAGTTTCTCTGTTTACAAAGACCAATCTCAAATACACCAGAGCTCACTTTGAAAGCTTATATTTATTTTTCAGGAAATATTTGTTCAATGAATAGAGAAGGAATACTCAATATTTTAGTTCTTTTAGGATAGTTACTTTATTTAATCTACAGAAACATCCATGTGCATTAAAAACAGATTTCAGAGGTTCCCTCATCTGGAGCTATTGATCTTGGTGGAGTCTAAAAATCTGTTTTTCACATGCATCTTTTCATTCTCACAGTGGGCAAATTTGTGATGCACTGTCCTATAAGAAGTGAAATCTCAGTCATGTCCAACTCTTTGCAACCCCATGGACTGTAGCCTACCAGGTTCCTCCATCCACCATGGGATTTTCCAGGCAAGAGTACTGGAGTGGGTTGTCATTTCCTTCTCCAACATTGCTCTATGGCTTGCTTCTAATTCGCTTCCTAGTCAGGAGACCAGGATTTGATCCCTGGTCGAGACGATCCCTTGGAGAAGAAAATGGCAGTCCACTTCAGTATTCTTACCTACAGAATTATGTGGACAGAGGAGCCTTGCTGGCTACACTCCATGGGGTCACAAAGAGTTGGACAAGACTAATACTTTCATTTGTTGTTGTTCTAAGGTGTGCTTCTAATTTGCTTCCTAGCCAATTTAGGTCTAAAGTCTTTTGACTAAGTTTCATGTCCTATGCCACCAACTTCAAGACACAAACTATTTCTCTACATAGGCACATATCAATGCTATTTGATACTCTGCCTTGCTAGCTGGGATTTCGTAGTTGCCTCGGGATCAGACCTACTCTGATTATCTATCCAGCTAAGTGCTTGGTGATATGTTTTGATCCATCAACAGGCCCCTTAGTAAGTTCACTTCATATTACTTCTTTTGAATTTATAACAGTCTATTGGTTTCAGATATAGGCATAAAAATAGTAGTTGTGATTGTAACTCACAGTAGAGCTTGACTACTTTTATGTTCCTTTCAAAGAAGCAGCTCAGTTATTATAAGTGTTTATGCGAAGATTACATTAAGGGTCTTGAGTGACACTTTCTCTTTTTTGACACAATCATAAAAATGATTCCATTTTTGCTATTTATAATAAAATCAAATACTTCATTCAATTGAAAATACAGAAAATAACCACCCAGTTTGATCTATTCCTAGGATATGCTATTCAAACATTGATAATCTATTTTATAATTCACAGATCCTCATTTTGCTGTGAAATGATACTCGTTTTTCTGGGTAAAATCACAGGTAAACATGCTTATTCAATAATCACCAGCCAAAGAGATTATTCAGACAATGGCAGATTGGTTCTTAAAGTTACTGAAATCTACCCCATTCTCAACTGTCACTCTATAATCAAAATACTGCATCTGAATCAGGACTGTGATTATTGAGGACTGTTTTTTACATCCTATGGTCTGCCAGCCAAATAACTTGGGCTGAGTTGAATTTTTAAATCTACTTGCTTTTTCTAAAAAAATTAAATGCAAAACCCATCTTTTAAGATGAATAGGTTATCTAGTATACAGTGGATAAATAAAAGTCTGCTTTCCATGAAGTCTCACAGCTACAGAGGCAATGTCAGGTCCCTATGTTCCAAGTCAACATAAATTAAATTCATTCACACATTTATTCTTATTTTCACTTTGTTTTTTATAAATTAAAAGCAGAGTTTAGTCATTTTTATATAAAAATAAGAATAACTTTTGTTATTCATGTCATCTCCTAATTGAAGACAGAAAGATCAAGAAAGCAGTGCCTTGTAGGATCACTGTAGCTGCAAATAAGCAGCACAGTAATTGCCCAGCATGCACTAACACACAGTTCAGCGCATCCAGGCACACTCAGGCATCAAGAAAGCAAGCAAAGAGGAAGAAGATAATCAGTGGTAATCATTTCTGTAATTTTTTTCCCTTTCCCTTCAAATGCCATTGTCATCTCACTTAGGGGAGAAAAACAAAAAGCAATTTAGAAAGTTATCAAAATAAAAAGGAGAAAAGTACTATTTAGAGACAAGAAATATCTGTGTGAGTTTAAGGGAAGGTTTGCTTTCTTCCACATTGAATTAGTACACTTTTTGAACAAGAAAGGAAAGCAGCATATTGTTATAATGATAGTGGCCACCACACAAGTTTTGTACAATGGATAATGTTATATGTATCAGCAGGAGATAAACAGCAAACAGGATTAGAGGTTATAGTAAATGACAGTCTGGTCTACAGTATTTTAGATTCTTTGTGACCCCATGGACTGCAGCATGCCAGGCCTCCCTGTCCATCACCAACTCCCAGAGTTTACCCAAACTCATGTCCATTGAGTCGGTGATGCCATCCAACCATCTCATCCTCTGTTGTCCCCTTCTTGTGCCTTCGATCTTACCCAGCATCAGGGTCTTTTGAAATGAGTCAGCTCTTCACATCAGGTGGCCAAAATGCTGGAATTTCAGCTTCAACATCAGTCCTTCCAATCAACACTCAGGACTGATCTTTAGAATGGACTGGTTGGATCTCCTTGCAGTCCAAGGGACTCTCAAGAGTCTTCTCCAACACCACCTTTTCATAAGCATCAATTCATTTGCATATATATGTATATTTTCAGGTATGTGCTCAATTTGAATAAGTACATACATTCAAGTTAAAACTGACAGCCTAATTAAAATATCTTAAACATATATTCAAATTGCAAAATTTAATTTTGTAATATCCTTATGTCTCCTAAACATAATAAGGTGAGTTCAAACTTTGCTACTTGGATTTCATCTTAATTTTGAGTTAAATAGAATTGTCTCAGCTAAAATATTTGAGAAAGAGGTGATTATTTTTGCAGAGTTTTTAGTTTTATGTTTTTTTGCTTGTAATTCATGATAAGCATCAGATCTTATAATATTAAGATTTGGGAAGAGTATCAAACCATGTGAGACTCGCTCAGTCATGTCCGACTCTTTGCAACCCCATGGACTGTAGCCTACCAGGCTCCTCCGTCCGTGGGATTCTCCAGGCAAGAATACTAGAGTGGGTTGCCATTTCCTTCTCCAGGAGATCTTCGCAACCCAGGGATCGAACCCGGATCTCCCGCATTGTAGGCAGACGCTTTACCATCTGAGCCACCTGGGAAGCTTAACATTTCCTTATGGGGATAAACTTAGAATCACATTGCTTTCATCGTTTTTCTGTTTCCTAATTTCTACTTTAATGGCAGGAGGCATGGAGGCAGATAGCAGCACATCCAAAGAAATTCTGACCCAACTTTTAGTCATAAGCTTGGTATTTAGATCTCATTCGCTGCCTTTTCTTTAATTTACCAAGTTATTTGACTCCTCAGATCAGAATCATATTAAAGTCTATCATTCTAGATTATGTTCTGTGTACAAATTTTCCAGATACCCTGGTCATATACAGTTACCTCCATGCCTAAATGGTTGAACAGCTCTATAAAGGGTCTTCCCAGGTGGTAAGGGATCCACGCACCAATGCAGGAGACAGAGGAGATGTGGGTTAGCTCACTGGGTCGGGAAGCTTTCCTGGAGGAGGGCAGGGCAACCCACTCCAGTGTTCTTGCCTGGAGAATCCCCAGTAATAGAGATGCCTGGGGGGCTACCATCCACAGGGTTGCACAGTCAGACACGACTGAAGAGACTTAACACGCGTGCAAAGGGATAGCACCTTTCTCCTTTCTGCAAACATTTTCATGACTGATCGCAAGTCAGCATGTTTACCTCTTAGATATTATGACACACTCAGAGTTCTCAGCAAACTATGAGCCAGTCGTACAGGAATCTCTTTTACCCTTTTAACATTATCACATGTGGTCTATTCTCTTTTTCTGTAGGTGAAACTCTGCAGATAAGAGTCTGTAATTTTCTTCCTTAAAGCTATAAGAGTGTCAGTGTTTTGAACTTTCCATTAATTTTGTCCAAAATACATATGATGTTTCCTTATATGCCCCTCCTACTATTGAAGTGAGCATACCAGTCTTCTGCTTTTATAAGTATCTGTTTCTCTCTCTAACATCTTGTACATTCAATGTCCCCACCATGCAGCAGTCCACTGCCAATCCAGGCCTCCAAATGGAACCTTTCGCAGGAGATTGCCATTATCTTCATTACCTCCACAATAGTTTTGGCCCCAGTTAAATAAGAGGGAGGGAACACAGCCCCACCCATCAACAGAAAAGTGGATTAAAGATTTACTGAACTTGGCCCTGCCCATCAGAACAAGACCCAATTTACCCCTCAGTCAGTCTCTCCTATCAGGAAGCTTCTATAAGCCTCCCATTCTTCTCCATCAGAGGGCAGATAGACTGAAAATCACAGTCACAGAAAACTAGCCAATCTGATCCTATGGACCATAGCCTTGTCTAACTCAATGAAACTATGAGCCATGCCGGGTAGGGCCACCCAAGACGGACGGGTCATGGTGGAGAGTTCTGACAAAATGTGGTCCACTGGAGAATGAAATGGCAAGCCACTTCAGTATTCTTGCCTTGAGAACCCCATGAACAGTATGAAAAGGCAAAAATGATAGGATACTGAAAGAGGAACTCCCCAGGTCAGTAGGTGCCCAGTGTGCTACTGGAGATCAGTGGAGAAATAACTCCACAAAGAATGAAGAGACAGAGCCAAAACAAAAACAACACCCAGCTGTGGATGTGACTGGTGATGGAAGTAAAGTCCAATGCTATAAAGAGCGATATTGCACAGGAACCTGGAATGTTAGGTCCATGAATCAAGGCAAATTGCAGGTGGTAAAATAGGAGATGGCAAGAGTGAACATCGACATTTTAGGAATCTGTGAACTAAAATACACTGGAATGGGTGAATTTATCTCAGGTGACCATTATATCTACTACTGGGGGCAGGAATCACTTAGAAGAAATGGAGTAACCATCATGGTCAATGAAAGAGTCCAAAATGCAGTACTTGGACGCAATCTCAAAAATGACAGAATAATCTCTGTTTGTTTCCAAAGCAAACCATTCAATGACACAGTAATCCATGTCTATGCCCCAACCAGTAATGCTGAAGTTGAATGGTTCTATGAAGACCTACAAGACCTTTTAGAAATAACATCAAAAAAGATGTCCCTATCATTATAGGGGACTAGAATGCAAAAGTAGGGAGTCAAGAAATACCTGGAGTAACAGGCAAATTTGGCCTTGGAGTACAGAATGAAACAAGGCAAAGGCTAATAGAGTTTTGCCAAAAGAACACACCTGCTTCCAACAGCACAAGAGAAGACTCTACACATGGACATCAGCAGACGGTCAATACCGAAATCAGATCGATTATATTCTCTGCAGCCGAAGATGGAGAAGTTCTATACAGTCAGCAAAAACGACCAGGAGCTGACTGTGGCACAGATCATGAACTCCTTATTTCCAAATTCAGATTTAAATTGAATACAGTAGGGAAACCACTAGACCATTCAGGTATGACATACATCAAATACCTTATGATTATGCAGTGGAAGTGACAAATAGATTCAAGGGTTTAGATCTGATAGACAGAGTGCCTGAAGAACTATAGACAGAGGTTTGTGACATTGTACAGGAGGCAGTGATCAAGACCATCCCCAAGAAAAAGAAATGCAAAAAAGTCAAAATGGTTGTCTGAGGAAGCCCTGCAAGTAGGTCCGAATAGAAGAGAAGTGAAAGGCAAAGGAGAAAAGGAAAGATATTCCCACTTGAATGTAGAGTTCCAAAGAATAGTAAGGAGAGATAAGAAAGTCTTCCTCAGTGATCAAAGCAAAGAAATAGAGGAAAACAATAGAATGGGAAAGTCTAGAGATCTCTTCAAGAAAATTAGAGATAGTAAGGGAACATTTCATGCAAAGATGGGCACAATAGAGGACATAAATATTATGGACCTAAAAAAAGCAGAAGATATTAAGAAGAGGTGGCAAGAATAGACAGAGAACTATACAAAAAAGATCTTTGTGACCCGGATAATCATGATGGTGTGATCACTCACCTAGACCCAGACATCCTGGCATGCAAAATCAAGTGGGCCTTAGGAAGCATCACTATGAATAAAGCTAGTGGAGGTGATGGAATTCCAGTTGAGCTATTTCAAATCTTAAAAGATGATGCTGTGAAAGTGCTGCACTCAATATACCAACAAATTTGGAAAAGTCAGCCGTGGCCACAGGATTGAAAAAGGTTAGTTTTCATTCCAATCCCAAAGAGAGGCAATACCAAAGAATGCTCAAACTACCACACAATTGCACTCATCTCACATGCTAGTAAAGAAATGCTCAAAATTCTCCAAGCCAGGCTTCAACATTACATGAGCCGTGAACTTCCAGATGTTCAAGCCGGATTTAGAAAAGGCAGAGGAACCAGAGATCAAATTACCATCTGTTGGATCATCAAAAAAGCGAGAGTTCCAGAAAAACATTTAGTTCTGCTTTATTCATTATGCCAAAGCCTTTGACTGTATGCACCACAAAAAACTGTGGAAAATTCTTCAAGAGATGGGAATACCAGACCACCTGATCTGCCTCTTGAGAAATCTGTATGCAGGTCAGGAAGCAACAGTTAGAACTGGACTTGGAACAACAGAATGTTTTCAAATAGAGAAAGTAGTATGTCAAGGCTGTACACTGTTATATTCTTTTTATATGCAGAATACATCATGAGAAACATTGGGCTGGATGAAGCACAAGCTGGAATCAAGATTGCCGGGAGAAATATCAATAACCTCAGATATGCAGATGACACCATCCTTAAGGCAGAAAGTGAAGAATAACTAAAAGAGCTTCTTGATGAAAGTGAAAGAGGAGAGTGAGAAAGTTAGCTTAAAGCTCAACATTCAGAAAATGAAGATCATGGCATCTGGTCCCATCACTTCATAGGAAATAGATGGGGAAACAGTGGAAACAGTGGCAGACTTTATTTTCTTTGGCTCCAAAATTACTGCAGATGGTGGTTGTGGCCATGAAATTAAAAGACACTTACTCCCTGGAAGAAAATTTATGATCAAACTAGACTGCACATTCAAAGGCAGAGAATTACTTTGCAAACAAAGGTCCATCCAGGCAAGGCTCTGGTCTTCCCAGTAGTCATGTATGGATGTGAGATTTAGACTCTAAAGAAAACTGAGCAGCAAAGTGTTGATGCTTTTGAACTGTGGTGTTGGGGAAGACTATTGAGAGTCCCTTGGACTGCAAGGAGATCTAACCAGTCCATCCTAAAGGAGATCAGTCCTGAGTATTCATTGGAAGACTGATGTTGAAGCTGAAACTCCAATACTTTGGCCACCTGATGGGAAGAACTGACTCCTTGGAAAAGACCCTGATGTTGGGAAAGATTGAAGGCTGAAGGAGAAGGGGATGACAGAGGATGAGACAGTTTGATGGCATCACTGACTCTATGGACATGAGTTTGAGTAATCTTCAGGAGTTGGTGATGGACAGGGAAGCCTGGCATGCTGCAGTACACAGGGTTGCAAAGATTTGGACACAACAGAGTGATTGAACTAAGCTGAACTGAACATCTTGTACCTATGAGCCTGGATTCCTTGGAGATATTCTAGATTATTTTTAGATAAAAGTTGCTAAAGCAGTAATATAAACTCCACATGCCCCATGTACCCCACATCTGGGTTCTCCCACTACTAGCATGAAATTTAAAGATGCTTGTTCCTTGGAAGAAAAGCTATGACAAACCTAGACAGCATATTAAAATGCAGAGACATTATTTTGTGAACAAAGGATTGTCTAGTCAAAGCTATGGTTTTTCCAGTAGTCATGTATGGATGTGAGAGTTGGACCATAATGAAGGTTAAACACTGAAGAAGAAATGCTTTTTACTATAGTGTTGGAGAAGATTCTTGAGAGTCTCTTGGACTACAAGGAGATCCAACCAGTCCACCCTAAACCAAATCAGTCCTAAATATTCATTGGAAGGACTGATGCTTAAGCTGAAACTCCAATACTTTAGCCACCTGATGTGAAGAGCTGATTTATTGGTAAAGATCCTGGGAAAGATTGAAGGCAGGAGGAGAAGGGGATGACAGAGGATAAGATGGTTGGATGGCATCACTAACTCAATGGACATGTGTTTGAGCAAACTCCGGGAGATGGTGATGGACAGGGAAGCCTGGCATACTGGAGTCCATGAGGTCACAAAGAGTTCGAAATGACTCAGAGACTGAACAAAAACAACTACTATGTTATATTTGTCACAATTAGTAAATATTGAGATATTAACAAAAGTTCATAATATCCAGATTTCTTTGTTTTGTATCTAATGTCCTTTTTCTGTTCCAAAATCCTATCCAGAGATCATTTACTCCTTTGGTTTTTAGTGACCTTGACAATTATGCAACATACTGTTCAGTTAATTTTAATGTTCTTTAATTGGGACTTATCTCATATTCTTATGTTAGATGATAGTTATGAATTTTTAAGGGAAGAATCCAAAGGTAAAATGTCATTCTCACATCATAACAAGAGTGCATAATAACAGCATGACATTGTTTTGGGTATTAATTTTGCTGAGGTAGTATTTGTTAGGATTCTCCATTGTAAGTTATTCTTGTTTTTTTTTTTTTTCCCCATACTGTACTCTTTGGAAAGAAGTGACTCTGTGCAGCTCACTAAAAATCTGAGAACTTATGCTCTATCTCTTTGAAGAACAGTGGAGATTACACAACGCAGTTCTAAATAACACACAGGTCAAAAAGAAATCTCAAGAGAAGTTAGGAAATACTTTGAACTAAATAAAAGTTAAAATACAACTTATTAAAGTTTCAGAGATGCATCAAAAACAGTGCTTAGAGGGAAGTATATAGCATTATATACATATATAAAAAAAGAGGAAAGAATTAAACTTTAATCAAAATTTACACCTCAGAGAATTAGAAGAAGCAAACTAAATTCCAAGTAGTCAGATGAAAATTAAAAAAAAAAAATAGAACAGAAATGAAAGCAAATAAAAATAATTAGAAATGAAATTGAGACTAGGAAAAAAAAAGAGAGAGAAATCAATGAAACCAAAAGCTGTTTAAGAAAAAGAAAAAAATGATTAATAAGATTGTTAAGGCTTAGTAAGGCTAACCAAAAAAAAAAAAAAAAAAAAGACAAAGAGGTCACAAATTATTAATATAAGAAATGAAAGAACGGCCATCACTACAGATCCTGTAGTCATTCAGTTCAGTTCAGTTCAGTTCAGTCGCTCAGTCGTGTCCAACTCTGCGGCCCCATGAATCACAGCATGCCAGGCCTCCCTGTCCATCACCAACTCCCGGAGTTCACCAAGACTCAAGTCCATCGAGTCAGTGATGCCATCCAGCCATCTCATCCTCTGTCGTCCCCTTCTCCTCCTGCCCTCAATCCCTCCCAGCATCAGAGTCTTTTCCAATGAGTCAACTCTTTGCATGAGGTGGCCAAAGTACTGGGGTTTCAGCTTCAGCATCATTCCCTCCAAAGAAATCCCAGGGTTGATCTCCTTCAGAATGGACTGGTTGGATCTCCTTGCAGTCCAAGGGACTCTCAAGAGTCTTCTCCAACACCACAGGTCAAAAGCATCAATTCTTCAGTGCTCAGCTTTCTTCACAGTCCAACTCTCACATCCATACATGATCACAGGAAAAACTATAGCCTTGACTAGATGGACCTTGTTGGCAAAGTAATGTCTCTGCTTTTGAATATACTATCTAGGTTGGTCATAACTTTTCTTCCAAGGAGTATGCGTCTTTTAATTTCATGGCTGCAATCACCATCTGCAGTGATTTTGGAGCCCCCAAAAATAGTCTGACACTTTCCACTGTTTCCCCATCTATTTCCCATGAACTGATGGGACCAGATGCCATGATCTTCGTTTTCTGAAAATTGAGCTTTTAGCTTTTTCACTCTCTTCTTTCACTTTCATCAAGAGGCTTTTTTAGTTCCTCTTCACTTTGTGCCATAAGGGTGGTGTCATCTGCATATCTGAGGTTATTGATATTTCTCCGGCAATCTTGATTCCAGATTGTGCTTCTTCCAGTCCAGCGTTTCTCATGATGTACTCTGCAGAGAAGTTAAATAAGCAGGGTGACAATATACAGCCTGTGGTCATTAAAAGGACAATAAAGGAATACTACAAACAATTCTATGTCCACAGTTTTCAGAACCTAGATGAAATGAACCAATACCTTGAAAGTCAAAAAGTGCCAAAAACTCACACAAGAAGAAATAGACAATTTGAATAGGCCTATATCTATTGAACAAATTGGATAACTTTGGGCATAGTGATGACTCTTTAGATACAACAACAAGGGCACAGTGTATGAAAGAATCCATAAACTGAGAGAAAATATCTGCAAAAGACACATTTGATAAATGACTTTTATCAAAATATACAAAGAATCCTTAACATTTTTAAGATTCAACAGTAAGAAAAATTTTAAAATCGGACTAAAAATTTGAATCATTTGTAAATGACTCAAAAACTGAAAAGATACCTCACTAAAAAAGTATATATAGATGGCAAATAAACATACGAAAAGATGCTAAGCATTGTATGTCAAAGAAATGCAAATTAAAGTAATGATAAGATAAATGGACTTCCATGATGGCTCAGCAGTAAAGAATTTGCCCCTAATGCAGGAAACAGACTTGGTTTCAATCCTTGGGTCAACAAGATCCCCTGGAGGAGGAAATGGAAACCCACTTCAGTATCTTTGCCTGAAAAATCCCATGGTCAGAGGAGTCTGGTGGGCTGCAGTCCATGGAGTCACAAAGAGTCTGACATTACTGAGTGAGTAGGCATGGGGAAACAATGGAAACAGTGACAGACTTTATTTTCGTGGGCTCCAAAATCACTGCAGATTGTGACTGCAGCCATGAAATTAAAAGATGCCTGCTTCTTGGAAGAAAAGCTATAACAAACCTAGACAGCATATTAAAAAGCAGAGGTTACTTCACCAACAAAGATTCATATAGTCAAAGCTATGATTTTGTTTTTTCCCATAGTTATGTATGGATGTGAGAGATGGACCATAAAGAAGGCTGAGCACAAAAGAATTGATGTTTTTGAACTGTGGTATTGGAGAAGACTCTTGAGAGTCTCTTGAACAGCAAGGAAGTCGATCCTAAAGGAAATCAATACTGTATATTCATTGGAAGGACTGATGTTGAATGTGAAGCTCCAACACTTTGGCCACCTGATGTGATGAGACGACTCATTAGAAAACACCCTGATGCTGGGAAAGATTGAAGGCAGGAGGAAGAAGGTGATGACAGAGAATGAGATGGTTGGATAACATCATCAACTCAGAGGACATGAGTTTGAGCAAGCTCCAGAAGATGGTGAAGGACATGGAAGCCTGGTGTGCTGCAGTCCATGGGGTCCCATAGAGTTGGACATGACTGAGCGACTGAAGAACAGCAACTAAGATATACACTAATCAAGTGGCCAAAATCCAGAACACTGACTTTAACTGCTAGCAAGGATGTGGCAAGCTTATGGAGTAATAAGAACTCTCATTCATTGCTGGTGGGAATAACAAAGGTACATTCACTTTGGAAGACAATTTGGCGGTCTTCATCTTAAATCTGGGTTTCCCTGGTAGCTCAGATGTTAAAAAAAAAAAATCCACCTGCAATGCAGGAGACCTGAGTTCGATTCCTGGGTTAGGAAGATCCCCTGGAGGAGGGTATACCATTACAGTATTCTTGCTTGGAGAATCCCCATGGACAGAGGTGTCTGGAGGGCTACATTCCATGGAGTCGCAGAGTCGAATGCGACTAAGCATGATCATTAATCTAAATGTATGCATCTTGTAATCCAGCAATCATGCTTCTTGGTATTTATCAGAATAGTTGAAAACGTATGTCTAGATAAAAACTGCACATGGATGTATAGATTTATATAAAATTGCCAAAACTTGGAAGTAATGAAGATATTCTTTAGTAGATGAGTGGACAAACAAACTGAAGTACATCCAGACAATGGAATAGTATTCATTGCTAAAAATGCTGTTCATGGGGTCACAAGAGTTGGGCATAACTTAGTGACCAAACAACAGAAAGACATGATGTATGAAGCCATGGAAAGACGGGGAGGGAGCCTAAAAGCATATTGCTAAGAATCCAATCTGAAAAGACTAGGTACTATGTGATTTCAACTATATGACATTCTAGAAAAGGCAAAATTATGGAGCTAGTGAAATATCAATTGGGTGGGAAAGAACAATTTACAGTGGAGAGGATTTTTAGGGCATTAAAATGCCCAGTATGATACTATTAAGATGGATATGTGTTATCTATTTGTCCAAACCCATAGAATATACAAAATCAAGAGTGAACCCTAACATAAGCTTTGGACAATTATGACATACCAGTGTATGTTTACCAATTAAAATAAATGTGAGGCTTCCCTGGTGGCTCAGATCATAAACACTGCCTGCAATGTGGGAGACCTGGGTTCGATTCCTGGGTTGGGAAGATCCCCTGGATGAGGGCAGGGCAACCCCCTCCAGTATTATTGCGTGGAGAATCCCCATGGACAGAAGAGCCTGGCGGGCTACAGTCCATGAGGTCACAAAGAGTCGGAGACAACTGAGCGGCTTAGCACACACCCACGGTTGTGGCGGGGGATACCGATAATGAAGGAAGCTATCCATGTGAATGGGCAGGGGTATGTGCGAAGTCCAGGGATCTTCTTCTCCATTTTGCTGTGAACCTGACATCTTTATTTTTTTAAGCCTTAAGATATCTCTTTGGCTCTTTAAACTCTGAGACTTTCTATTTTCTCATTTGTTTCAAATGTCTTTGTAATTGTTGTTGCAGCATTTTATGGCAGCTATTTAAAACCCTGATAATTCTAATATCTGTATCATTCAATTTTGGCATCTGTTGATTTTCTTTTCATTCAACTTCCGATTTTCCTATTTTTGACAGCGGGAGAAAGGAAAGTGAAAGTGAAAGGAAAGTGAAGTCCCTCAGTCGTGTCCGACTCTGCGACCCCACGGACTGAAGCCTACCAGGCTCCTCTGTCCATGGGATTTTCCAGGCAATAGTACTGGAGTGGATTGCCATTTCCTTCTCCAGGGGATCTTCCCGACCCAGGGTCGGACCTGGGTCTCCTGCACTGTAGACAGACGCTTTACCGTCTGAGCCACCAGGGACGTCCCAGGGGAAAGGAACTGGACTTAATCACTTCCTACCAAGTAGAAGTAAGTCCAGCTTTTCCATTAAGCCTCCGTTGCCACCTAGTGGGGAGATGCTCCGGGATTTTCAGGGGAGGCTGGGAATCAAGGTCCCCCAATAAGACCCCCATGTTTACTGCACTGGCTGAGAAGGCAGCTCCTCCTTGGCCTTTAAGGTGATGGTCTCCTATGATAAGGCCAACCATTGACTCCCCTAGATCTCTTCTGACACTTTCTCAACAAAGAGGATAGGAAGTTTTTCTTTCTTCTTCTTTTTTTAAATCTCCATGTAGGGGTTGAAATTCAGGCTCCCTGTGTGGGGCCAGTGGGTTAAGCTCGGCCATGCTTGGCAGTGATGAAAAGCCCCTGCTTCCATACCATGCCTTGTTAGATACCGTATCAGCAAGGATCTGTGTGGGATCAGGTATCCTCATTACAACCTGATGCCCTTGGAAATCTGGGCAGCTGTAGCAGTGGAGGTTGGGCAGCTTGTTCTCCGTGTTTCTTTTTTTTCTTTTCTGTAGAGTGTCCATTGCCTAAATGGTTTTTATGTTGCTAGCTCACCCTCCGGAGCTTGTTGTTTTCATAGAGCAATTTTTGAGCTCTCTGAGTTTTTGAGGGGTTCTATGATTGTAAAGACTTCTTCGCTTACCAGACTCAAGTTAACATCTTAACATATAAAAAATAAATCATAATCTAAAACATGGGACATTTGAAAGAGAAATTGTGCTTTATCGACTGCAGACGTTTCATAGTAGATGAGAATAACATTTATAGTAGTCACATTACTAGTTAAATTCAGGGTCACTTATGAATTACTGGTGGAGTAGGAAATGGCAACTCACTCATATTCTTGCCTGGAAAATTCCATGGACAGAAGAGTCTGGCAGGCTACAGTCCATGATGCTGCAAAAGAGTCCTATGCTACAGAGCAACTGAGTATGCATGTATGCATGAATTACCAGAAAGTAAGGTGACATAAGAAAAATTTGAAATTTCATACCCCTATATTTGACCACTGGAAAACATGAGACAAAATAGTCACTTTCTAATGATAATCATTCTCTAAATGAATCCTTAAATGGTGGAAATATTACTTTTTTACTTTTTGTTCAAAATAAAAAGAAAGGAATCAGATAAGGCAAAGGTGAAATTTTGAAAGGAAATAACTGAGTAATGATAAGTAAATATGTGAGTTTTACATGTGCATATATTAAGGATATATATATATGTATGTATATACATATATATTCATACACACAAACACACATGCGATTTTAGAATCACAGAAACTTTTACCGTAAGTTTGAAAATTTCTTTGTAATGTTGCTTTCGATTAAAGAAAAATAGCAATGGTTTCACTTCTAGAAGAAAAATTAGTTATTTAATAAATCTAAACTTAATTTCAATGAAAATGATTTCTCCATACATTTATAATTTATGATATTGGAAATATTTTCCAAAATTCAACTCCAGTGTTTAGCATTGAAATTGCACACACAAAAACACATACACACAAATAGAATTTGTATGTAAACATATTTTGCTGACAAAAATAAAAACACATTTAATCAATAACAAATATCCTCTCAGATGGTTTCAACTAATGGAAAGAAACACAATAATTACTTGTATTTAAAGGAATATGATGAACTGGAAACCTCAAGTTATATACATGATGGTTTTATGGAAGGAGAACCTTAGGCACATCATGGTTTAGAATTTTGATAGAGTTCATATTAAGTTAAATGTAAAAGTAAATCTCTAGAGATATTATACAGGAGTCAGTGATCAAAACCATCCCAAAGAAAAAAGAAATGCAACAAGGCAAAGCGGTTGTTTGAGGAGGCGGTATAAATAGCTGAGGAAAGAAGGGAAGTAAAAGCCAAGGGAGAAAGGGAAAGATATACCCAACTGAGTGCAGAGTTCCAAAGAATAGCAAGGAGAGATAAGAAGGCCTTCTTCAATGAACAATGCAAAGGAATAAAGGGAAATAATAGAATGGGAAGACTTAGATATCTCTTCAAGAAAATTAGAGATACCAAGGGAACATTTCATGCAAAGATGGGCTCAATAAAGGACAAAATGGCAAAGACCTAACAGAAGCAGAAGAGATTAAAAGAGGTGGCAAGAATACACAAAAGAACTGTACAGAACAGGTCTTAAGGACCCAGTTAACCACAATGGCATGGTCACCCAGTTAAGTCAGACGTCCTAGAGTGTAAAGTCAAGTTGGCCTTAGGAAACATCACTAGGAACAAAGCTAGTGGAGGTGACAGAATTCCAGCTGAGCTATTTCAAATCCTAAAAGATGATGCTGTGAAAATGCTACACTTAATATGTCAGCAAATTTAGAAAACTCAGCAATGGCCAGAGGACTGGAAAAGGTCAGTTTTCATTCCAATCCCAAAGAAGATCAATGTCAAAGAACGTTCAAGTTACCATGCAAGTGTGCTCATTTCACATCCTAGCAAGGTAATGCTCAAAATCCTTCAAGCTAGGCTTCTCAAGTTTAGTTCTCTGAACCGACTACTTCCAAATGTACAAGTTGGGTTTCAAAGAGGCAGAGGAACCAGAGATCAAATTGCCAACATGTGTTGGATCATAGAAAAAGCAAGAGAATTCCAGAGAAACATCTACCTCTGCTTCATTGACTATGCTTTGACTTTTGGATCACAACAAACTGTGGAAAGTTGTTAAAGAGATGGGAATACCAGACCACCTTGTCTCCTGAGAAACCTGTATGCAGGTTAAGAAGCAACAGGTAGAAACAGACATGGAAAAACAAACTGGTTCAAAATTAGGAAAGGAGTATGACAAGGCTGTGTATTGTCCCCCTGTTTATTTAACTGGGCTGGATGAATCACAAGCTGGAATCAAAATTGCCAGAAGAAAACCCACTCCAGTATTCTTGCCTGGAGAATCCTATGGATGGAGGAGCTTGGTAGGCTACAGTCCGCGGGGTCGCAAAGAGTCGGACATGACTGAGTGACTTCACTCACTCACTCAGATATGCAAATGATACTCTAATGGCTGAGGGCCGTAAGAAAGTAAAGAGCCTCTTGATGAAAGTAAAAGAGGAGAGTGAAAAAGCTGGCTGAAACTCAACATTCAAAAAACTAAGGTCATGGCATCTGGTCCTATCACTTCACAGCAAATAGAAGAGGGAAAAATGGAAACAGTGACAGATTTTCTTGGGCTCCGAAATCACTGCGGATGGTGACTGCAGCCATGATATTAAAAGACGCTTGCTCCTTGAAAGGCAAGCTATGACAAATCTAGAAAATGTATTAAAAATCCGAGACATTACTTTGCTAACAAAGGTCCATATTGTCAATGCTCTGTTTTTTCCAGTAGTCATGTACATTTGAGAGAGTTGGATCACAAAGAAAGCCGAGTGCCAAAAAATTGATGCCGTCAAATTATGGTCTTGGAGAAGACTCTTGAGAGTCCCTTGGCAGCAAGGAGATCAAACTAGTCAATCCTAAAGGAAATCAACACTGCATAGTCATTGGAAGGTCTGTTGCTGAAGCTGAAACTCCAACACTTTGGCCACCTCATACGAAGAGTCAACTCACGTCAAGAGATCCTGATGCTGGGAAAGATTGAAGGCAAAAAGAGAAAGGGAAGGTGGAGGATGAGATGGTTGGATGGCCTCACCAACTCAATGGACGTGAATTTGAGCCAGCACTGTTTGGGACAGGCTCTTGCAGGTACAGGGCACATATGTGCATATGGAGTTCAGGGAGGACACCGGCTGCTCCATCAACTACAATGTGAAAGGCCCTGTGATCATGCTGTTGGGATCGAATCAAGAGACTCAGAGGCTATGTTGAGTTCCTGATCCCTGGATGTCTGGGTCAACCACTTAGCCTATGTTTAGGATCTTCAACAGGTAAAAAGTATCTATAATTGGTGATAAAAGTAAAAAAAAAAAAAAGAGAGAGAGAGAATTATTTGAATAAAATAAATACCTATCTTTTGAAATAAATGATTTCTCAGAATGGATAGCACTTTTTAAGGACAATTTTATGCCCATTGACTTCCTGTATCTGACTCTTTGTGTCCCCATGGCCTGTAGCCTACGAGGTTCTCCATCCATGGTATTTTCCAGGCAAGGATACTGGAGTGGGCTACCATTTCCTTCTTCAGGAGATCTTCCCAACCCAGGGATTGAACCCGGGTATCCCACATTGCAGGCAGACACTTTATGGTCTGAGCCACCAGAGAAGTCCTCACTGACTTCCTAATAGGCAGTAAATATCTTGGCCAAGAGAAAGAACCTGTAACATATGTACCTGGTCTCAAATTGAAAAATAATATTTAGAATAATATTTACGACTATAAATTTTACTTATTTGCAGTCATTCACATTACATAGACATGTGCGTGTACATACATACACACCCTCACAGACTGCTGTACTTGCAGTAATACCTGAAAAAATACTTTCTGTTTTTCCCTTACCTCTAAGACCTTACCACATCCTTAGGGTGAAAAATGGAGTATTATCAGTACCCTAATGTACTACTTGGAAGAGTGTAATATCAAACTTAAAATCAGAAAAATGGAATATTTTAAATGTGGTCTTCCAGCTTCTACTCTGAAGATTTGTTTTATCCTGTATTTTTAACTCACTATGATATTTAATGTAAAGTTAGCTGCTAAATTTACTGAATGTATAATGATACTAAATAGACAGCATGGTCCAAGTTTCTGTTCAGACTTCAGGATAAATTTAGCTTATTCCGTCACAAAGACGTCAAACCTCCATTTTCATAAATAGAATACATGGATGGATGGCACCAATTAAAGCAAAATGATAATTACAGTTAAAGAAATGGAAACTAAAAGAATCACATAGTTACAACCAATATTTTTCCGAGCATTTTAGATGGAATCAAAGTCAACATGAAAAAGAATTGATGAAGTCTGCCTAATTAAAGATTTGTTTTTTGCACAAATGAATAAACAATGACAAAGTTTTAGAAATGATAGTGCTGAAGCAAGAAGCAGCTATTTCTGCACAATTTCTCATTGTAGAGTATGAGAAATAAAGAGTATAAAAAGAGACTAGAAGAACCAGGATTATTCATGATTATGTTTAAAGAGTTGGATTCGGTGAATTATTTTTAATTACTACCTCTGTAAAGAAAGCTGAGCACCAAAAAGTTGATGCTTTTGAACTGTAGTGTTGGAGAAGACTCTTGAGAGTCCCTTGGACTTCAAGGAGATGCAACCAGTCCATCCTAAAGGAGATCAGTCCTGGGTGTTCATTGGAAGAACTGATCCTGAAGCTGAAACTCCAATACTTTGGCCACCTGATGCGACGAGCTGACTCATTGGAAGAGACACTGATGCTGGGAAAGATTGAGGGCAGGAGGAGAAGGAGACGACAGAGGATGAGATGGTTGGCATCACTGACTCGATGGACATGAGTTTGAGTAAACTCCAGGAGTTGGTGATGGACAGGAAGGCCTGGCATGCTGCAGTCCATGGGGTCGGAAAGAGTCGGACATGACTGAGTGAGTGAACTGAACTGAACTGAACGGCATCTATATTTGGGGAAAGAAAGTTAGTCTTGATTAAGGATGTATTTCTCCAGTAAGTTCTTTTGTAAGCAGAATTCTAGATTGTCCCCAAGGCTCACATGCACTGGAGTACATAGCTTCTGTAATCTCTCTCCTTGCTTATGGGAAGGACCCGTGAATACGATGAGATTAAACTCTATGATACATTGTATGAAAAACTGTATGATACATTTTTTCAGATATAATTAAAGCCACTAGTCAGTTGTCTTTGACTGAATTAAGATGGGAGATTATCCTGGGGGTCTTGACCTAATCAAGCAAGCTCTGTGAAAGACAGACGGGGACTTTTCTGTAGGACATTTATGGTTTCTGAAAGCCCTGGAGTAGCCATGTGAGCCAAATGTCTATGCAGATATCATATCATGGGCGCTTCGGAACGAAGCATAGCCTCCAGTTAGTAGCCAGTAAGAAAATGGACCCTCAGTCATGCAGTCACAAGGAAAGGAATTCTGCTAACAACCACTTGGGTTTGGAAGAGGACCCTCAGCAACAACAAAGAATGCTGCCTGGCAACCACTTTCATTTCTGTGTTTTGAGACCCTGAACAAAGGGTGCAACACAGCTATGCCCAGATCCCTGTCCCACAGAAACCGTGAGGCAATACATGTGTATTGCTTTATACATGTTTCCATCGTTTATTGCTGTCTGGGATAATTTTTTACGTAGTCATAAAAAACTAATAAAGCCTCTAACCCTCAAAGTAATCTCCAGCATCTACTTATAGAACCAACCTAAGCGTCCTCCATTATTTTCATGATGAGCAAATTTTAAACTTTAAACTTTTTGATGATAATAGTCATATCAGTCAATAATACTTCACAATAATGTTTCTTAATTTCTCATTTTCAAAACAATATATGCTTTTTGTCAAGGATATGTTTCATGTACAAATTCCCTATATATTCCTGTATGAGGGGAAAATATGCTCTTCATTTAGAGACAGCAGTAATTTGAATAAACCCCTTACTGTCAAACAGGTCCAATCTACTGATATTTCAGCCATTAACACATATCTAGTTGTGGAAACTTAACACCCAGAATTGAAAAAGTAAATGTTTTATAGTGCATGTGGCAGCCCAATTTACAAAGTACATTAATGCAATACACAAAGAATTGTAGGAGCGTGCAGTCATGTGCAAGCATAACTCCTTAAGGAAGGAAATCTGCTGAGATGAGTTTTAGTTTGCCATGTTTGTAAATGAGACACAAAGCAATATTTTTTTGGAAAAGCCAAGCGTGTTGTTCTCTCTGATATTCATCACATTTGTTTATATAGGTTATTTGGCCAATGCTTATGAATGTGCTAGCCAGGGTGTTATTGATATTACATGCAAAGCTCTCTTCAATGGACTCAGGGATGCCGAGACTGCTAACTCCTCACAAAGGGCTTAAGCCTCACTGCTAGACTGTAGTTAGTTTCCCCTTCTCAGAAATAATTAACTCCTGATTCCAAATGTTTCTTACCTAAGGATAATTAGAATAAGTCTATAACATTGATTTTTGCTCTCTCTCTCTTTTTTTTTTTTTTTTACCTTTTTTCACAGGGAAAATCATAACACTTCAAACTAAAATCATTGTTCATTTGCTTGCACTCCCTGCTGATAAATTTTCCCAAATAATTTTAACAGTTTACTAAGCATCTACACTGGGGAAGCTCATCGTGCACATTGATCTTGTATTTCTTACAGCAGCTCTAAAAGGGAGGTTTCAACCCAAGCCGTAAAGGCTAAAGTTTAGCAACTTACCCTGAAGGCACAGACCCTGAAGCATTGAAGGGTGCTCACCCTCTTTCTGACTCTGAAGCCGTTTCTCTTGCCCAATTCAGTGTCGCTCCATCTTGCCTATGTCTATTGTATCAGCGGCAAATAATAAACTGGTTTCCCCTCTTTTATTTCCCCAAATTTCATCCTAAGCCTCATGGCCCTAATCACCCAGTTCTGAAGCCACAGTTAATGAAGAGAAACAACAAGATGGAGAAAAATAAAGAACCGTGTTCTTTCTTATATGTATTTTCATTGTGAAGCTGGTTAAAAAAAAAAAGAAAGACTGAATAGCGAGGGATGCTTAGAGTTTTTATTCTTCTATGGGACTGGGAATCTTATTTTTTTGAGTCACTGAGACTCAAAGTGATTTTTGGACTATTTATGATATATAATGTGAAGTAAAAGCATGATCGTGTTAGAATTTTCATCTGGATCAGGGAAGTTTACACTCAATCAATGAAGCTTAAGAGGACAGTGGAAGAAGACAAGTTGTTCCTGCTCCAAACCAAAGTTTGAACATCATCTTACCTATGTCTATTTGCTTTTCATGCTGCTCTATAATCTTGCTCAAATAGATTTAGTCTCTATAATTAACTATTTTGGTGACAGAAAAATCAATGCAAACTGCCTTAAGCAGCCAGAGACTGTATTGACTCAATAATCACAAATGTAAATTGTAGGCTTTAGTGGGAGTGGCTCAGACAGTAAAGAGTCTGCCTGCAATGTGGGAGACCCAAGTTCGATCCCTGGGTCAGGAAGATGTCCT
This sequence comes from Oryx dammah, assembly GCF_014754425.2. Taxonomy (NCBI): domain Eukaryota; kingdom Metazoa; phylum Chordata; class Mammalia; order Artiodactyla; family Bovidae; genus Oryx; species Oryx dammah. The sequence goes on from NW_024070189.1 coordinate 6,682,922, forward strand.
GAAGAAGGAAATGGCAACCCACTCCAGTATTCTGGCCTGGAGAATCCCGTGGACAGAGGAGCCTAGAGGGCTAATAGTCCATGGAGTCGCAAGGAGTCAGAGATGACTGAGGAACTAACACTAAATAAATGATGGCATTGGCTCCTGTTTTCTTTCCACCTTCAACACGTTCACTTCATTCTGTGCTGTGCATAAGGGCAAGGTATGTGGATACAACAGATGGCCCCTTGTTACAGTCCTGTGGAAGGAGATTCTATCTTGAAAGAGCCTTGAGAGTCACTTTGACTGGATTGGCTTAGCTTGTGTTCACCCCTAAAGGAATCATGTGGCCAGGAAATCTTGTTCAAGGATGGACCTGGTTTACGTAGCACAGAACCTCAGTTTCAGGCCACAGACTGAGCATGGGGGAAGGATGGAAGACCAGGTGAAAATCAGGGGCCTCTCAGGATGAAAAGAGGAATAGAAGATGGGAAAGCAAATAACAGTCCACTGAGAACGGTTTTATGATAGTTATCCCACGGACTGTAGCCCACCTGGCTCCCCCGTCCACGGAATTTTCCAGCCAAGAGTACTGAAGTGGATTGCCATTTCCTTCTCTAGGGGATCTTCCTGACCCAGGGATCGAACCAGGGTCTCCTGCATTGCAGGCAGACGCTTTCCTGTCTGAGCCACCAGGGAAGCACCCTATAGTCTATCAAGATTTCTTTCTTTCTTCATGTTCCTATAATTATAACAGACATTAAGAACCAGATTCTCTCTGCTGTGTGACTGCAGCCTTCATACTTCTTTTTCTATTAGCTTTTTACATCTTCCACTATTACCCACCATCTGCAGGTGTTCAGCCCTGGGTTATCATAAGCCCTCTTCAGAGGTTTTTCCAGAAGCCCGACGACAGTCTTTCTCCCTTGCCCCATTGGCGAAGGTAGATTTGAGTATTGCTCATAAATGTTTCAAGAAGTTACATGAAATGTCTAAATCAGCCAAATGAATAGTTAAATGTGTTTTGCAGTCTGTATAACCTTTACTTGATGCTGTGTAACTGAGATTTTCACAGATAGCCTCCAGAACTCCAATGTTTCTAGAATTTCTTTGTGAGAACACTCACGGGGTTTAAAAAGCTGAACTGCAATGCTGAAGCCATATAATGGCCTTCAGTTCCATAGCCATTTGCTTCTACTTGCTCATTTATTTCTAGTAGAAATCTAAGTGTTTAGCTTAATTGCCCTACTATGAAATACAGGGATTTATGAAAAGATGTTAACAGCTTGTCCCCATGCCATCATTGAAAAGGCTCACTGGGTATTCGATAATAGGAAAGAAATAAAGCTTAAGTATAAAGAGGCAAAAATTATTTAGATCAACATGGCAGAGGTTTTTAGGGTACAAAGAAAAATTAAATCAAACAGTGGGGTTCTTTTCAATTGAAGCTTGAAGGAAGCAGGCAAGATGTAATGTTCTTTGTTTGTCAGATAAGTGACAAAGTTAATCAGTGCTAATTGCCCAGGATTGGCCTCTCAGTTATGACAGTTAATTAAAGTACACCCTCATATATACTGACCAAATCCTTCTATGTGGTGGGTAGGCAGAGAAACAAAAGGCATGTATAGTAAGACCCTCTTCTAGTGGGAAAAAGAAATCAATACTGATTTAGTTGTAGCTGAATTGAGCCATTTTGTCTGCAGTCTTTATCTGCAAGGCCCTGTGGCCATCAGTGTGGGAAAACATTCATGGAACGAATGCATTTAGCAAGAGTAATCATCATCATCGTGAAGTGCTTATCAGAAATGAAGACAAAATGCAATTAGGCTAGATTTACAGTTGGACCAATAATTACCACTCAGATGTTTCAGCTGAATGGAAAATACACGATTCCAAACCATGACATTTGTGTTCGATTGCTTTCTCCTCCTTTCTCTTGTGATCCTTAACCCTCCTCCATTTTCTCCTCTTTTTTTCTTTTTTTTTATTAGATATGTCAGTCATGATGTAGCACAGCTGAATAATTGTCATAGAGTCAAATGCTTGCAGATGGTTAATGGAAACAGAAAATTAAATGAACAGCAGTAAAGAAACTCATACAAAATTAAAGAACTCTATTGCAAATTTAAAGGGTCATTTGGTTTCATCAAAAATCAAATAATATGAATATGTTATCCTCTGCATGAAAGAGACTATGTTAAATTGTTTTGAGAGCTGAAAAATGAGCAATCAATGATGTGCTAATGAAATTTGTGAAAAAATCATGCACTATTGAAATATGCTGTAAATTGTCATTTAGTCTCTACAGAAAAAAGTCTACTTTGGGGGATCAATTTTTTTTAGTTTATTGTTTACTTAAATTATTGAACTAATGATAGGACTTGAAGCAAGTTAAGATTGTTACTAAAAAGAAATGACAGTAGGATTAAAGTTAAGTAAAAAAAAGAAAAACTAACTATTCTTTAAAAGTATCTTGTCTAAGATATTTTCCTCATATGACAGAAAGCCAACAATTCATAACACATTCATGATATGTCCAAAGAACAGAATCAATGGCCCCGTTGACCTACTGGGATTTAAGATGGTTTAGGCCAACTAAGCTCTCATCTGCCTGGCATTTTTGAAATACATAATTGATAAAACTTTTCTGAAAAGAAAAGCTGTCTTTCTGGTGAAGCATTAGATATAATGTTGTATGGTGCCATTCAGAAGTGGATATCAGTTACAGATTCTTTAAAAATAGATTTCAAGATTACAAAGCATTACATTCTTTATTCACTCCTTTTTATTTTTCATTATCCTCTCCATTCTCTGGGAAACCTCAGAGTCAATATGAAATGTCTTTTGTCCATCACAGAAATGATTTTCGTCTCTGATGGTTGCTCATATCAAAGGGGAAGAAAACTAAAGACATGTAATTGAGTCTTCATTGAAAATAACTCAGCCATTTGTAACACTGCCTTGAATGGCTATCTAATCGCTTAATATTTTTAATGACTAACAAAATCTTAGGTGTTTGAAAGTGAGTCAGTTTTTCACATAAAAAGTCTGTAAAATAAATGTTCCTTAAAAAAGTAGACTTTAAAAGGTTAAAATAAGTATTAAAAAAGTCTTTAGGATGCTTCATAGTCTTCAAATATGAAACAAAATGTATCTTTCCTTGCACTAATTTTTATAAAAAAATTTATATAAAAATTTTAAATAAATTATACATATTTTTCTTTTCAATATATTTTATGCTTTAAACCATTAAAACTATCTTTGGTGGTTCCTGTTTTTTGCACTCGCATTTCTGAGTTGTCAGTAGTTTTTTGTATACAAAACTGTTACAGAGATGAAAATATCGGTTCAACTTTTCATTTAACTAAGTTCAGAATATATTATGTTAAATCATATCTGGCAAAGGTAACATTTAGTTTCTTGTTATTTCATGTTAAATTAAGATGAGAACAAAAACAGCTCAACAATTTGAACAGTTTATATGAATAAGTTATAATGAAAAGTCCAATTTTATTGAGTTAAAGCATTTTTCTGTACATTTTCAAATGTTACTCCAATTTAAAGATGTTCTGCCTTTTTTCTAACTAGACCTTCTTTGTGTAAGAGTGATATTGCTGTCATTTAAAACTCAGCCATTTAAATACCAAATGTATAAGCATTATCTAGACTCTGTACAACAATAGCACCGTTTGAAAATTCATTACTGAAAAATAATTATCTGTAGATGAAAGCTGTAGCAGGGACATTGCTATTAATCCCACTTAATATTATCATTTTCCAGTTTTTCTTATAAATTAAAATTTTACCTTTTTTCAAATAAAATATAAAATATTTTCATGCCAAAAGCAAGATCTTTATTTTGTTGTATGGAATTGTGAGTTCTACAAATATCAAATACAAACATCTCACTGATCTCAAGTTTTAATGAGAAAGACAGACATGTCCTGGTAAAGGAAAAATGCAGGCTTGTTTTATGGGAAAATATAGTAAATTAATCACTCTAGAGAGACTGTCTCTTAGGTGATGATAAAACAAATTAGTCCACATGAATTTAATTCAATTATATCTAGACTTGATATTCTTTACCTGACATGTCTTACAAATATAATACATTTTATTGTGCTTTTAAAAATTACAAGCATTTAGTTAATCAGGAAGAGCATACCTAAGAAGCCAGCTCTTCTGGCTACCTCAGGTGCCAGATTCAAAAAGATCCCTATTCTTCAGGCAAATCTGTAAAATGTGGCATTGATATCCACAGACCTCCATGCATGAATAATTACAGGGAAAAGATTAAGCTAAATAATAATGTGATGATAATAAGACAATAAGGTGTTGGTTTAATCCTAAATACACTCAGTAAGAGTGCTGGTTGGAGATCAAACACATCAAAAATATATCTCCACGTGGAACAATTCTCCCAGCAGGACAACCAACCGGAAACTGACCGAACAACTCCGTTACAACCAAACCTGCAAGCAAAAGTTCCATGTAATGAGGTAGGATGGACAAAAAGGCACACAGTTGAGACCTCCACCCGCGGGGGAAGCATCTGGAAGGAAGGGAATGTACATACCGGCAGACTCTCATACTGGGGAGCAAGCAGGCCAAGCCGTAAACAGGGCATCCCAGTGCTGGGTCCTGAGAGGAGGAGAGGAGCGAGCCTGCCGATTGCTGAGAGAACCGCTGGGACAGATCCGGGTGCTGGAGAAGCAGAGACACTCCTCTCATAAAGGGTGCAGGGATGCTCTCTTGCAAAAAACGTGGCAGAGAGAGCTCAGCACTGGCGACTGCTGCCTCACCGTGCTCTCCGGTCCAAGGAAGGCGAACACCCTGGCCAATTCTCACTCCACCTCACAGCTTGGGGCAGGGTCCGGGCCGGCCACAGCCTCAGAAACAACTCTTCCTAGCTATGCAGAGACAACTTCAGGGCCTGGGGCATGGCCCTGGAGGAGCAGCAGCGGTGAGGGCCCCCTCGAGCTGTGCCTCGAGAACCCCTCCGCCCAGAAAGCCGTGGCGGGGCGTGCTCTCGGCTCTGCCCACTTCACCCCATTGTCTGGTGCTCCATCTGGGCAGACGGGACCTGGGTCAAGGGTGAGACAGGGACAGAGCGAAGGCTCAGAGGTGTGGCCTGTGGTGTAGGGTGGGGAACGGGAACCAGAGATGGTGCTAGCTGCATCTGCACCCCCCACGGATCTCTGAAATCTGCACAGTCGCTTCCGTCCTCACAGCCACAGTCCCCCAGCCCCCAGTCTAGCAAATGTTCCAGCCCGGCCACTCTCTGCCAGGGCCTTGCACTAGGTCTGGGATGAGTACATCAGTGAAAGGGTGCATCCTTGGGAGTAAAGCTGTTGCTTCCTACACAGACAGCTCAGTAGACCTCTGAGCACACGAGCCTTATATACTTCAGCGCTCCCTGCAGACTCAAAGGGGAGAGAGAGGCTTGAGCCTGACCCTCGGGACGATTCCTCCAGCAGTATGACAGCGGACCTCACCCCCGACAGGGCAGCAAGAGCCACCGAGCAGAAAAGAAGTCCCGCCTCACACACTGTGCACTCCAGTCTGCCATCTACCCCGCTCCCTACCAAGGTGACAGTGGCCTGTACAGCTTAAGGAAGGCTGTGGTTCGTGTCCACGTGAAAATCTGCCCTTGCACAGAGAGACTGGACTCACAGACTACATAAGACTATTCTCACATAAAAATCCCTTGTGAAACCACGATAGATAACTTTCTCCTAAGTTCATAGAGAAAGAGAAGGTTGGTACAATGAAAAAGCAGAGAAAGTACTCCACATGAAAGGGAAAGAAAAATCCCCTGGCAGAACAAATAATGACTCAGATCATTAATCTACCACACACAGAATTCAAAAAGGTGGCAAAAAAAAAAAAAATGCTAACTGAATTAAGAAATATTATCAATATAAAGACAGATCAATTTAACAAGGAACTAGAAAATAAAAACATGATCCAAATGTAAAAATGACAATTCAATTTCTGATGTCAATAGCAATCTAGAAACAACAGCTAGCTAAATAACACAGAAGCATGAATGAGTGATCTGGAAGATAGAATAATAGAAAAAAATCCAATCAGGGCAGCAGACAGAAAAACAAATTTTTAAAACATGAGAGCAACATATGAGATCTATAAAATCATATAAAACATGCCAAGTTATGCATAATTGGGGTTCCAGATGGAGAAGAGAGAGAAGGGGATTAAAAATGGGTCTGAAGAAAGTATGGGTAAAAACTTCTCAAATCCAAAGAAGGAAACAGATATCCAGGGACAGAGGGTCCCAAACAGGATGAATTCAAACAGATGAAAACCAAGTCAAGGCATATTAAAACAAAAATGGCAAAGTGTAAAGAAAGAACTCTAAAGGCAGAGAAGAACAAAACAGTCATATATGAGAGACTCCTCACAAGACAGATTTCTTCTCATAAACTGATTTCTTTCTCATAAGCTAATTTCTCTGAAAGATAAAAATCTGAGAACTTGGATACTCTAACCAACAAGATTGTCATGTATAGTATAAATAATCTCTCAAACAAGCAAAAGCTGAAAATATTCAGCAATGCTAACCTTGCCTTACAAGAAATATTAAAGGGTCTTCTCTAATTGGAAAAGAAGCAAGAATCTACAGGAAACGGAACATCCCAGTAGGAAATGAGAATATATAGTAAGGATTGAACATTGCTTAAATAAGCCAGCGCACACATCAAAAAATTGTAAAATCAACTATAACAGCAGTAAAATGAGAAGCATAAAGATGTAAAACAGGACATAAAAAAACACAAAATATGGAGGACGGGAGTAAAACTTTAGATTGTGGAGAATGTATTTGAACGTCAATGATTATCAATTTAAAGCAAGTAGATTTAAAGCAAAATATATGAACTCCATATTAACTATAAATCAAAAAACTATAAGAGATGCAAAAAATTAAAAAGAAAGGAACTCAAATATATTATAAATCAAAATCAAACCACAAAAAAAAAAAAACATAAGGAAGGGAAATGAACAAAGAAGAACTACAAAAACAACTGGAAAACAAGGGATAAAATGACAATAAGTACCTAGCTCTCAATAATGTCAATGGACTAAATGTTCCAATCAAAAGACATAGGGTCGCTGACTGGATTAAAAAAAAAATAAGACCCTTCAGCATGCTGCCTACCAGAGACTCACTTCAGGGCAGAAGACATACACACTGAAAGACATGTCAATCAAAAGAACAAAGGCCAGACAAAACAGAAGGGCGAAAACAGTGCTATTAATGATAGAGCAATCAATACCCGGAGAGGATATTACAGCCAGTAACATATGTGCACTAATACAGGAGTACCTAAACATATAAAGCAATACTAACAGGCAAAAAAGGACAATAATCTAGGTAAATTTGGATTTAATATTTAATACGTTAATTAATATATAAATATTGAATATTGAATAATAGATAAATATTAACTATGTCAATGCATACATCATTCAGAATGAAAATCAACAAAGTAACAGAGATCCTAAATGACACAATAGATCAGTTGGCCTTAATTCATATCTACAGGACACTACATCCAAAAAAGCAGAATATACATCTTTTTTTTTTTCAAGTGCACATGGAGCATTCTATAGCATAAATCACATACTAGGTGAAAAAAAAAGAAAACAAAAAACAAGGCTCACTAAATTTAAGAGGACAAAAATCATATCAAATATATTTTCCAACTATAGAATACGAAATTAGAAACCAACTACAGAAAGAAAACCGAGAAGAAAACAAACACGTGGTATCTCCTAAGAAAATACGAAGCACAGTTCTATGCCAACAAATCGGACAACCTAGAAAAAGTAGACAAATTTCTAGAAACATATAGTCTGCCAAGACTGAGTCAAGAAGGAACAGACAACTTGCAGAGACAAATCACTACAAATGAAATAGAATCTGTCATTAAAAATAAAACTCCCTGCAAATAAAAGTCCAGGGCTGAATGGCTTTTACAATCATATATGATATATCAGGATTGATATGATATATCAACCATATAAAGAATATGAGGCATATAGATGTAAAAATTCTCAATAAAATATTAGCAAACCAAATCCAACAATACATAAAAAGTATCATACACCATGATCAAGTTGGATCCATTCCAAGGTCACAAGGATAGCTCAACATGTGCAAATAAAACAATTGATCTCAATAATACATTATGATAACAAAAGAAAAGGCAAAAACCACATGATCATAATGATAGGTACAAGAAGAGCATTTGGCAAAGTTCAACATCCCATTCACGATAAAAAGTCTCATCAAAGTGAGTAGAGAAGAAACATACCTCTACATAATAAAGGCAATTTATGACAAACCCACAACCAACATAAGACTCAAGTGTGAAAAACTGGAAGCTTTTATGCTAGATTCAGAAACAGAACAAGGATTTCTACTCTTTCTGCTTCTATTTAACATGGTATTGGACCTCCTAGCCACAGCAATCAGATAATAAAATGAAATAAAAGTATCCAAATTGTAAGGGAAGAGGTAAAATTGTTATCAATGGCAGTTGAGGTGATACTCTACACAGAAAACCCTGAAGTCTCGACCCCAAACTTTTTAAAATAAATGAATTCAGCTGTTGCAGGTTAATAATATACAGAAATCTGATGCATTTCTATATGCTAATAATGGAATATCAGAAAGAGAAGACAAACCCATTTAAAATTACCTAAAACAAATAGCTAGGAAGAAACTTAACCAAAGAGGTGGAAGACCTATATGCTGAAAATTATAAAACATTGATTAGGGTAATTGAAGACAATTCAAAGAAATGGAAGGGTATCCTGTGTCCTTGGATTGGAAGAATCAATGTAATCACAATGGCCATACTACCCAAAGCAATCCTTGTTTAATGCAATTCCTATTTGAATACCCAGGACATTTTCCCACAGAAACAGAAAAACATAATCCTAAAATTTATATGGAACTACAAAAGACAGCAAATTTCCAAAGTAATCTTGAGAAAAAAAGAATAAAGCTGGAAGTATAGACTAGATTTCACCATATACTTCAGTACTCTAGTATTCAAAAGTGTGGTATGGGCGCAAAAACAGACAGATAGATCAATGAACAGAATGAAGAATCCAGGAACAAACCCCCACATCTAAACTCATTTAATCAGTGACAAAGGAGGCAAAAATGTACAGTGAAGAAAAGAGAGTCTTTTCAAGCCAAGAAAGCTTGACAGCCAGATGTAAATCTATGAAATTAGAACATTCCTCCACACCATACGCAAAAGTAAACCCTAAATGAATTAAAAGCCTAAACTTAAGACATCACACCATTAAACACCTAGAAGAGAACACAGCTGAAACACTCTTTGACATAAACTATAGCAATATTTTTTTAGACCAATCTCCCAGGGTAAAAGAAAAGTGAAAATAAATAAATGGGACCTAATTAACTTAAAAGCTTTTGCACATCAACAAAATGAGAAGAAAACATATCAAATAGAAGAAAATGTCTCCAAACAATACAATGACAAGAAGTTCTGATCAAAAATATTCAGAGTTCATACAAATCAATTTTTTTTAAGTCCAAATATTGTCAGAAGAGTTGAAAATAAATGTTTCCAATAAATGCATACAGATGACTAACTGTTTTATAAGATACTCTACAGTGCAAATCAATAGAGAAATGCAAATTAAAACCACATTGCAGTATCACCTCACACCTCTCAGAATGACTATTATCAAAATACCTATAAATAACAGACATTGGAGCATATGTGGAGAAAAAGGAACATTCATACACTCTAGGTGGGATTGTAAAATGGTACATGGAAAACAGAATGGAGTTTCCTTCCAAAAGTAAAAAGAGAAGTACCATATGATCCAGCAATTCCACTCATGAGTTTATATCCAGCAAAATCCAAAACACTAACTCAAACAGATACATGCATCCCAATGTTCACTAATATTTGCAATACTTAAGATATGGCAACAACCTGAGTGACATCAGCAGATGACTGAATTAAGACAATGTGTATGTATCCACAATGAAATATTATTCAGCTACAAAAAGATGAAATATGGCCATTTGCAGCAATACTGGTTGACCTAGAGAATATTATGCTAATTGAAATAAGTCAAACAAAGGCAAATACTATAGATTGCTTATATGTGGAGTCTAAAAAATAATACAAATGAATATATATACAAAACAGAAACAAATCTATAAACATAGAAAACAAACTTATGGTTACCAAAGGTGAAAGGGAGAAGTGGGATATAAATTAGGAGTAAGGGATTAACAAATACAAACCACTATACATAAAATAGATCAGCAACAAGGATTTACTGTACAACACAAGGTAATATATGTATTTCTCAACTTACGTGAAAGTGAAAATCACTCAGCCATGTCTGACTCTTTGCGACCCCATGGACTATACAGTCCATGGAATTCTCCAGGCCAGAATACTGGAGTGGGTAGCCTCTCCCTTTTCCAGGGGATCTTCCCAACCCAGGGATCAAACCCAGGTCGTCCACATTGCAGGCGGATTCTTCACCAGATTAGCCACAAGGGAAGCCCAGGAATACTGAAATGGGGAGCCTATCCCTTCTCCAGCAGATCCTTCCCGACCCAGGAATCCAACCAGGGTCTCCTGCATTGCAGGCGGATTCTTTACCGGCTGAGCTATCAGGGAATTATATTATCTTATAATGACCTATTGGAGAAGGCAAGGGCACCCCACTCCAGTACTCTCACCTGGAGAATCCCAGGGATGGAGGAGCCTGGTGGGCTGCAGTCCATGGGGTCGTGAAGAGTCAGACACGACTGAGCGACTTCACTTTCACTTTTCACTTTCATGCACTGGAGAAGGAAATGGCAGCCCACTCGTGTTCTTGCCTGGAGAATCCCAGGGACGAGGGAGCCTGGTGGGCTGCCGTATGGGGTCGCACAGAGTCGGACATGACTGAAGTGACTTAGCAGCAGCATAATGACCTATAATTGAAATAATCTGAAAAAAATGTATATGTTAACATAAAAATGAATCACTTTGCTGTATGCCTGAAACAATCGCAGTAATGTAAATAAACTATGAAAGTGAAATTGTTAATCACTCAATTGTCTCAGACTCTTTGCGACCCCATGGGCTGTAGCCTGCCAGGTTCCTCTGTCCATGGAATTCTCCAGACAAGAATACTGGAGTGGGTTGCCATTCCCTTCTCCATGGGATCTTCCCAACAGGAGAATGGAACCTGGGTTTCCTGCGTTGCAGGCAGATTCGTTACCATCTGATCCACTAGGAAAGCCCCCCAAAATCAACTATACTTCACTAAAAATGAAGTACTAGTTATATCCTCAATTACTGAATATGTACTGTGTGTCAGATATGGCACTAATAACTGATTTAGTTTTCATCTAGCATAGCACAAAACTATTGACAAACAATAGTTAATCTGGAGAATCAGTGAAAGCATCTCTGACGAAGTAGTAGAAGTATTTCTTCATCTCTGAGGAAATATTCAGAGTCACACTGAAAACGTTTCTTCCAGAAGGAACAATGTGCACAGACCTGTTAGGAGGAAAGAGTGGAGGCTGTTAGAACAGGGAAATTGCTAGAAAGGCCCTTCAGTCCTATAAACTGCAATTTGCCCCCAGTAACTTAAATCCAGCCTTTATTTATTTCTATTTGGCATGATTCCTTTATTTTTTTTCTGATAATTTTGGTTAAGTTAATAAGAATTCTCAAAAGGCATTGTTCTAATGGCTTCTCACAGATTACACTGAAATATATTTGTAAGAAAAATTTTTTATATATCTCAATTTTGAGAGATTTCAAGATATCTTGATTTTAAAAGATTTTTAAAATTTTGAGATTCTTATTACATTCTTGTTACAATGTTATTATAATCTGAAAGAAAGTACTGATAATCTGATAATGAATTCCAAACTTCAACGTATATGAGGCATTATTTCAAAGTCCAATAAAAAACACATGATTTTTTGCAGTATTTCTATATTCATTTAAATAGTGTATGTCTTTTCATAATGCTTTTCCACAATTTTTTAATGTAATTGTATGCTCAGATTTTTAATACAAGAAACTTTATTAGAATAGCAATATTTCAACTAGAACTGAAAAAATATCTTAACAGAATGCAAAATTGAGAAAAACCATCTTTTGTGACAGCCAAAACAGGTTTTCACATGACCATCTTTGTCATTTATTCTTCAAAGCAAAGTTAATTGCCACATTGGGGAAATTCTATTGGCTACAGCACTGAACATTTTCCTTTTCTTCTCAAGGCCAGAGTCTATGAGAATAGGTTAATAGGAGGAACAGTGATCTCAGGGAGAAAAAATATTAAGGAAACCTGGAATTTCTGTAACTAAACATTTTTTTTTTCCCAATGATGTTCAATATTGCTTCAAACATTATTTTTTCTCATTTATTCTCAAAATGCTACAGAATAATGCAATGGACATTTGCACACCATCTTTCCCTCAAAGATATATTTTAAGTTATTAAAGAAAAAGATGAGTGAATGAGTATCCTAAGAAAAGAGATCTTTAAATCATCACCAAGACTGTTACAAAATTGTTGTACAATATTATGAAGATAGAATTAGGAATCAAACTGACTTGGAGGAAATATTTATTTAGAGGTGTGAATGGGAACAAGATAGGAGACATTGAAATATAGGAGAACTCTGGATAGCAAAAAATAAGATTTTATAAAGGAGGAAAAGAAATGGTGATGACAAAGAAATAAATTTTTCTCCCTATATAAAAACCAGAGAAAATGTTGCATACTGTCTTTGGGTTTTAAAACCTGGCTGAAGGTATTTGAAAGTTGACGGCAGTGGAGGGCTGTCAAACTCAGGAGGGCCAGGAAAAGAAGTAAGGATGCCGTGAACATTGATAGGCACTCGCCCTGGAGAAAACACGGGGCCCCTAACTCTAGGCAATAAAATGTGGCACAAAAGCAGGTTGGAGACGTTGCACCATGTTAAGAGGGAAAGTAGGATTACCTAGAACATCACTGTTAGGTTCAAAGTAAGCATATAACTGTGTTAATTGAATTATGACTACTTGTGATACACACACAGGACAGATGGAACAACCTGGGTTGGATAGAAGGTTGAAATTTATAACGAGAAGCACTGAGATCCTCACAGTGTGAAAGCCTCATTTATATTTTGTCCCTGCTGTCATCTATGGGAGAGAAAAAGAAAATAGCATATGATTTGAAGTAAAATAGAACAAGGTGAAAATCTTACTTCTATATCCTACTTGTGCAACTCAGAAAAGCTTTCAGTTTCCTCATCTCTAATGTGGAAACATGTATCCTCATACAAACTAGTTTATAGGTGAAGAATAAGAAAAAAAAAAACTAGGAAGAATATCACTCATATTAAACGTCAACTGTATGTTTCTTTCCCTTTTTATTCCTTTCCATTTCCATGGTCTCCTTTATATCCTCATATCTTCACCTTTAGAAGACAGCAAGGTATACCCTCCAGCATCTTGGTTAAGTGTCTGTGTCCCTCACTAGTATCTGTGAAGGCGATCTCATTTTATTCTCAGCCCACTAAGTGACAGTGACTTCCTCAATGAGTTGAATTACTCGGTACAGCTGACATGGCCTTCAAACTTATTTCCTACATTCCCATTCATTTATATTTCCAGTTGTAAACTCACATGAATCCTAGCCAACACTTTCCCTGTCACTCACATTGTCTTTACCATCTCCCCTATGATTTCACATTTTCAAAAATGTTGAGGCTCAGTTCAAGGTCTCAATTTTTCCTTGAAACTATGTATTTGTGTATTTAGCCCCAAATTATATCCTACAAGCTGGTCTCTTTTGACATTTATTCCCAGAACACCATAAAAAAACTCTTTCCACATTTAAAAAACTTGAGGGAGTTTGTTCCCACAAACTTATTTATTTGTTCCCACAAATAAATAAGTTCCCAGAAGCATGGATGTTTAATACTATTTTTGTATCTGTTATTGAACTTAGTAGAGTTCTGAGTGCATGATCATTAATTCAATAAATACTTACAGATGGGTTATATGTGAAGGTTATAGGCAGCTTTCTAAATATTAAAACTAGACTGCCCTTGAAAGGTTGTTCACTGGAAGATACTGATTAAAATAGTCTGTTCATTTACAACATGAGGAGGTTTCCAGCTGATCGATTTTATTGCCTGTTATTTAGACAATCCAAACGCTGTAACAGGGAGTATCTTGTAAACAAAATTTGCCTTGACTATTGGGCATAACCAGCTTTAACTGCTACTTTCAATCTCCCCTAAAGGCTCAGAGGGAACTAAAATGTGAAGTGTTTAGTGGGGAGATGGACCAAAAATCAAGTTAGTGCAGAAAGTAACTTGAGCAAAAAACAGAACACAGAAATCATGCACGCTCTAAGAATCATATGCACTGTATCTCTCCAATGTTTCATTCATTCACGTTTCTGTACCACACATTACATCTTCTCTCAGTACTCACAAGTCTAACTGTAACTTGCTCTAAATCTTGTCTTCAAAGAGAGGTGTATACATCTTCGCTTACCACGGATTTAACTATTCCTAGCTCCTATCATTTGGATAACCAAAGCCTAGCCACCTCCTTCCTTTGTCCCACAATACAGTTTAATGAGTTAGGTGTGTCTAGTCAAGGCTATGGTTTTCCAGTGGTTATGTATGGATGTGAAAGTTGGACTGTGAAGAAAGCTGAGCGCTGAAGAATTGATGCTTTTGAACTGTGGTGTTGGAGAAGACTCTTGAGAGTCCCTTGGACTGCAAGGAGATCCAACCAGTCCATCCTATAGGAGATTAGTCCTGGGTGTTCTTTGGAAGGACTGATGCTGAAGCTGAAACTCCAATACTTTGACCACCTCGTGCGAAGAGTTGACTCATTGGAAAAGACTCTGATGCTGGGAGGGATTGGGGCAGGAGAGAAGGGGACAGCAGAGGATGAGATGGCTGGATGGCATCACCGACTCGATGGAGGTGAGTTTGGGTGAACTCCGGGAGTTGGTGATGGACAGGGAGGCCTGGCGTGCTGCGATTCATGGGGTTGCAAAGAGTCGGATACAACTGAGCGACTGAACTGAACTGAACCATAATTTATGAGATTGAGATTAAATAAACAAACAAGGCGTGGATGACAAGAGTGAGAAAGGTCCAAAGGGAGCCAGAGAGCCATCGGTGATCTAAAATCTAAGACATAAGCTGTACTTTCTTTTTTTATTATTATTTTTTCCTTTCCAGTAACAAAACATAGACTGGTGAAGGCATGACTAGATAGCTTGTAGATACTACTTTGTGCTTTGAAAAGAAAGGACTTTGCCACTTACGTCTTATGGATCACCTAGAATTTTATAAGAGTAGAACTACAGAGTTGGAGTGAACCTTAGAAGTAATCTTGTTGAGACCTTACTAATAACTGCTAACTAAATTATTTTCTGTGTCGCCTGTTTCAGAAAATTGTTGTCTTTTCCATTGCCACGTATGTGACTGAGCCACAGGTTAAATGATGATATATATGGTTCCATATGAGAGCAATGATTTGAGTGGCCTGTCAGTGGGATCTTTGCCAGGTCTGGGAATGAGCCTTCCCAGCACCATGGGACACAATGGCCATGAAATGCCTCTGCAAAGATTAAATCATGACCACTACAGCTGCTGCCCTTCAACACCCCCTACAAGG
This sequence comes from Oryx dammah, assembly GCF_014754425.2. Taxonomy (NCBI): domain Eukaryota; kingdom Metazoa; phylum Chordata; class Mammalia; order Artiodactyla; family Bovidae; genus Oryx; species Oryx dammah. The sequence goes on from NW_024070189.1 coordinate 6,698,625, forward strand.
AATTCAGGGTGGATATTAGGAATTAGGCACTTACACCGTGCTCTTTGGAAAATGGGCAAAACTGGCCTTCAGAGAGTCGGATATTTTTAGATATATATACATATATATATTCTGCTGCTGCTGCTAAGTCGCTTCAGTTGTGTCCACCTCTGTGCGACCCCATAGACGGGAGCCCATCAGGCTCCAGCGTCCCTGCGATTCTCCAGGCAAGAACACTGGAGTGGGTTGCCATTTTCTTCTCCAATGCATGAAAGTGAAAAGTGAAAATGAACATGCTCAGTCGTGTCCGACTCTTAGTGACCCCATGGATGAGCCCAAATTCTTGCGTCCTCTCATATCTAGAAAATGCTAACATCACGGGCCAAAGTCTGGTTCTCCTGGCTAACCTTTCTTCTAGGCATATTTTCAGCTCTTCTACTTTAATGCATGCTTTAGAGAAAGTGAAGTTGGTCAGTCGTGTTCGACTCTGCGACATCAGGGACTGTATGTAGCCTACCAGGCTCCTCTGTCCATGGGATTTTCCAGGCAAGACTGCTGGAACTTGCATGCTTTAAGTTAGTTTCTTTGAAACTGAAGCAAATGGATCTCCAGATGGTAATACAAGAATGTGCTCAATCGCTCAGTCATGTCTGGCTCTTTGCGACCCCAGGGACTGCAGCCTGCCAGGCTCCTCTGTCCCTAGGATTCTCCAGGCAAGAACACTGGAGTGTATTGCCATTTCTTCTCCAGAGGATCTTCCCAGCCCAGGGATCAAACAGGCATCTCCTACATTCCCCACATTGGCAGGCAGACTCTTTATCACTGAGCCACTGGGGAAGCCCCAGTACAAGAATATCACCCAGCCAAGACCCAAGACCACTTCACCTGCACCACCACTGGCCAACAGAAGAATCAAACCGTACTCTCTTTCGAATGCGAGTTTAATGTTGCTCTTCCTGCCCATCCAGGGTGTAGGGTTGGATGGACATTATGTGCCAACCTCATGTGTTACCTGTTATTTTTAGAGAAAAACATTGATTACCTCATTTTTACCAGAAATTATCTAAGGTTTGATAACTGTAACCACTTGCTGGCAGACTGTGCCAAGGCCACGGAAAGGCTGGACCAACTTCTTGAGTTTGAGAACACAGCTTACCAGAACACTCCATCAGTTACCGTGAATGGACCGTCTTCCCTAAGCCTACAGTATGTTCTGCATTGTTACTTATAGAACGAATAAGACTGCTCCTGTTATTCTTACGCGCTTCAGCCTACATAACCCTGGGGCTGACTGTTAGGAAAATTAAACAGTCTTGTTTAGGCTTCAGAGACAAAGCGTAACAGGCTCCGCGTGTTGCTTCTAACGTGCCTGGGCATTGCTCTGACACGGAATGACTGTCCTGAGGGCTCTGACTGCCTGCTGGGAATGCAAGCCTTGCAGCACCAAAGATGCTTGAGCCCTTAGAGGGGCTCTGGCCAAGCAAGCCCCAGGCTTAGCAGCATCCAAGTTTTACGAGACAAAGTAAAACAGCATGAGCATGAAACCAGACCTGCCATGTGTTCACAGACTGATGAAAATGTAGTTTGTGTCCTGGGATTATAAGCAGAACCAAACTGCAATTTTTCAAGTCTCACCCACAGAGGGGACTCACTGCCTGGGACCTTTTCCCAGTTAGGACTGCAGATGTGCTGTGTCACAGGACTTCCCAGGACTGTTTAAGTCTAGATGGTGGTCAAAACCCAAGTTGATGCTGCATCCTCTGTTGCTTCTATTTCTCTTTTCTTTTAATGCTAACTTATTGAAAGTAAGCTGGAGAATTCTCTAATAAATATTAGCATTATTTATTTGTGAAAAAAAAAAAGAAATAATCGTGTTGAAACTTTTGGACAATACTGTATATATTAAATGATTGAGGTTTTATATCCATAAAGTATGGATAATATTTCCTCCTTGATCTTTATGATCATTGAGATTGAAATATGAAAGTCACCTGGAATTAAAAATATGTTTTATAAATGAATTTTTAAAACATGAAATATACTGGCTTCTCAAAATGGTAAACATAGAACTAACATTGAACCCCCTCTGCGTATTCAGTCCTGTCTGACTCTTTGTGATCCCAGGGACTATATAGCCCACTAGGGTCCTCCATGCATGGGATTTCCCAAACAAGAATACTGGAGTGGGTAGCCATCTTCTTCTCCAGGGGATCTTCCCAACCCAGGATTGAGCCTGCCTCTCCCAAGTCTTCTGCATTGCAGGCAGATTCTTTACCACTGCACCACCTGGGAAGCCCCAGAAAGCACCCTTCAATTCCAATCCTAGGTATATACTCAAAAGAACCAAAAACAGATATTTAAGTAAATACTTGTACACATATATTCATTACCCAAAGGTGAAAACAACTTAAATGTGCATTAGCAGATGAATGGATAAACCAAATGAGGTAGAGTCATGCAATGGAATATTATTCAGTCAAAAAGAAGAAATGGGGTACTTATGCACGTAACAATGTGGATAAGGCTGAACCTTGAAAATATTATACTAAGTGAAAGAAGCCAGACACAAAGCCTACATATTCTGCAATTCCATTTATATGAAATATCCAAGGGAGGTAAATCCATAGAGAAAGTAAGCATATTGGTCATTATAAGACATTGGTGGTAGATAGACATGGCACCCTGCTTACAAGTATAGGGATTCCTCTGTGGATGATAAAGTTTCTTAGAACTAGACAGAGATGATGGAACAATGTTGTGAGTTTACCAAATGCCACTAAATTGCATACTTTCAAAGGGTAAATGTTATGTTATATAAATTTTACCTCAATTTAAAAAAAGAAAGAAAGAAAAAAGAAGTTGAAATGTTTCTATCATACAACTCATGTTGCAACTGACAGTATCATCCAGTTTAAATCCTCAAATTCTTCATTGTACCCTCACCCATTTCTCTTCACGATCCATATTAATTTCATTAACATTGTATTTAGCAATTCACAGAGATCTATCCAACATAAATAGCTGCTTCTGTTTTTAAGTACATCTGTGTTAATCGGTTGATTTTTTAAAAAAGAAATAGTACACACGAATATAAAGATTATAACCCTCTGTGATTTACATTTGAATGTCATTTATGCTGCATTTGCATATTCTTTATGGAAAAAGCTACACACTTCAGTTTGTATTCAGCAATATCCACCACTTTAAATTATTGGCAGGGAGTAGCTATTTTGCATTAGTCATTTTGCACAGTTTATAATTTAATGATTATAATGCAACCTGAAGGACAAAATACTATATTGCCAAGAATGGAATTGGACTAACATTTATCTTAAATGTAGATTACATCCTATTTTAAAATGCAGGAAAAAAATTTTTTAAATAAACAGCAGTCATGGAGGGTCAAAGTTGGCAAAATCTGTTATGGACTAGCTCAGGCATTAGTTTTTGACTGTTCAAGACACTAGTGAATCACCTATGACAAGTCTAATTAAAATAATCTCAGCTCTGTAGCTGGGATACTAAGCAGATGGTAGAAATAAAGGCGTGCTGAACTAACCATAAATAACTGAGACAGGGAAAAGTACAGAGGGAAGTGCAAGCTAGTGCCAGAAGTTTGTGTGAGCACGGGTAGTCTCCTAATATGTTAGCATATGCCTTTAGCATTGTACCTTTGCAAATACATGTTGTGAGATATACGACATTATCCTTGGAAGCTGAGCATTTTAGATGCTATAAAGATAATCCATAAAATGTAGCTAAGGCTTATGACAATCTATTGAGGAATGACATAAAAAGCATATAAATGAGATAGACAATTGGAAGGTGATATAAGGGTTCATAGTCCCTATGAGCAATGAATTGATAGTGGTAATTTGATTATATAATTTCTCATCATAAAACCAATACTCATTTTCATAGTGAAATCTGCTTCTCCTCCTGTCCAGAGGCTGCAAAACAGAATGGAATTTTACTGTGATGGGATTTAAAATGGTAAAGCAGAAAATGATCCTTTACAGTTCTGTCTAAACCATATGATAGTCAGGGACCTGTACAGCATAAGCAGTGACCGTTCACAAAGCATGTGTTCCCAGAGCAGATTCCTTGACCTTTACTATTACCCATGACACTTGGTCAAACAGCATTTCATGGGCTCACTTGGAACACATGAGTGAAACAGACCTAGATGTGCCATAAAAGAGAATTTCTCAGGAATTCTGGGTGTGAATAAACAATTCAGGCAACCTAGTTATCTTCTCTATTCTTCTATTTTCTCAACATGCATCACAAATGGTAGCGAAGCTTGAATGTCAAGCTTGACAGGAGATGTCCTCTGCTCAAGAGTCTCCTGGCAGTCTGGTCTAAATGTAGTCCTGGCTTAAGCCTAACAGAAGAGCAGCAAGGAAAAGTCATAGAATTCCAGAAGGAAAAGATTCAGTGTTTTTTTCTCCTCTTTAAAAATACTTCTTGGATGAACACACAGCTTAGAAGGTGCAGTAGAAGTCTAAAGCAAGGAGAGACAAAACTTGAACTGAGATGTGGGAGAGGACACCGCATCTCCTCCAAGAAGCTCACCAACACCACCACCACTGGGAACCCCCGAGTTTTCTCACCTTCATTTCCCTTGAATCCTCGTTATTTTTTCCATTATCACATTATCAGTAGTTACACCCCATAATTAAAACATCTGGAGTCTATAAGAACTTTGGTTACCAAAGGAATGAAAAAGAAACTAAAAGGCACTTATGAACAGTGGCATGAAATTAGCCCATCATGGCTTGCCCCAAATGGCAATATTCATATGATGTGAGGTTAACATCTGCTGACTTATGAGTACACTTCTGTTTTTTTTTTTTTTAATCATACAATATTTCTGTCCTTTTCTAATGTGATATTTACCTTCTCTGTGGACACCAGACCTTTAAAGTACTTCCTGCAGGTAAAATTTACTTGGTTTAGTACTAATTTAAGAAATATCTGACCATTGGCATACATGCTTATTTGATTACTGGCAAGCTCATTAGTGAGTACTATGGGGAAAGTTGTCCTTGATTTTGTTCTGATTAAAAATAAGTAGAGAACATCTGAGGTTTGATTTGGGGAACTGAGCTAATGCTTGGGTGTAATGAATGGAAGAAAGGGATTTTACTAAAAATATTTAGGAGTTACTGCAAAAGAATGAGAATAAACGTTGCTTAAAAATTTGAAGTAACATCTGATACATTTTGAAAATACAGCCATCCAGAAAATAAATAATGGCTCTAGAATAAAAGATGTCAGAATAAGTATTAAAACTTTAATTCATTTCAAAATTCTTATTTCCAAGTAACTCTTTTGATTTTTCAATTAGAATTGCTTTTAGCTCTTTTTCTTTTTGTTTTTACAGTCCTCCTGGGTTTTGATGCTGCTTTTGGAGAAAATGTTCTTAATTTTAACTCAGCTGAGGGTACTCTCCCAGTTTACATTTCACAGATTGTGGAATTATTTGTTATCTTTCATAAGACAATATAGTTTAAAGGAGGCTTTAGGTCCCTATTTTCCTTTCTAATAAATGCAGCTCTGAAAACTGTCTAGTTAATAATAAAGAGATTCTTAAGTGGGATGGAGAAAGGAACAACGAAACCATTAGAAATGATAAGAGTTTACCAAAAGTGAAAACAGAAAATGGACCAAGGATGAGATGTAATTTTGCTTTCATGAAGGCTTAAAGAATGACTGCCTTTATGAAGAATGACAAAATTAAACTTTAGAGGCAAGGAATGCGGAGGTCTATAGAGGAAGACTTACCCTTTCTGTTAAGACTAAAAATGATAGCTCTACTTAAATCTCTTTTGGCACTAGAAAAATCTTGTGAAATTGAGTTTCATATTCCATTGACATGTCAAGATATCTTATTCACCTAAGAAACAGTTTCACCTAAAAATGTGACTTGTTCTGCACCATCAGAGGGCTTAATTTAAGCATAGCACTTCTATTTTCAAGGAGCATCGCGCTTGTATCAGCTTCATCAGGGTTACAAGGCAAGTGGAGAATTGAGGCCATCAATTTTAGGGCCATAGAGTTGAAACGTCTAGATTTTAGAAACTGACTTAAAACATCTCTATGGGTTGTATTTATTGGTTTAGGCCCCAGCATAATGAGATCTATAAAATAATTATTTTAAGTCTGAATTTAAAATAATCAGTAAGCTTAGTTTGTCATTCACTTCCAGAAAGATCTCATATGAGAGTGAAATATTAGAAAAGACAGAGGTCATCTGAAAATGCATATAAAGGTCACTATTTCAAAACCCTCTCTTTCATATAAAAACATGAATATACAGTCTGCATTTTAAATAGTGATAGAGGGAAAATAAATATGTAAATAATTATTTAAAAATATAGACAAGGGTGAAACAAGCTTCTAATTAAAAATAACACTTTGCTTTGAAAACTAGGCTAGATTTTCTTTGTGGAAATCGCACGCAATTAAAGGAAACTAAAATACCCAAATCACCAATATTGAACCACAGAAAATTTCAAAAGGGGTACTACAAATGCACTTTCAGGAAATAGTTTAATTAATAAGTAGATTCACCTGTGACTTTGTCTCTCTCTCAAATATGAAGGTGAGGAAATAAAGCTGATGATGCTCTGACAATTACAGTAACCAGGAAAATGTTACTGTGTTCTTCAATTTGCAGCCCTAAAGAATATACTGAAGATAAAATGAATAGTCAGTAAGATGGTATTAAAGGAGAAATTGCTAATGGCCCTTCTGTTGTAGGGAAAATCGTACAGGATTAATACTTTTGCAATTGAAATGTGAAGCCATCTATTTTCAGATCAGTGACCCCACTGATTACCAGGTTGGTCTATAGATCTTTCTTGTTTGGAGAATTATCCTTTCTCATCACTTACTAGCCTGCATGCAGTGGGAAAGGATGTCTGTCTTGAGAAAGAAGTAACATTCTTCTTTCAAAGACATTAATTTTCTTTTCTGTAATCTATTTGTTGAAAATTTATTTTGCCAACAAATGTTCTGTTGTTGTTGTTCAGTTTCCCAGTCGTGTCCAACTCTTTGCGACCCCGTGGACTGCAGCACGCCAGGCCTCCCTGACCCTCACTGTCTCCTGAAGTTTGCCCAAGTTCATGTCCACTGCTTTGTTGATGCCATCCAGCCATCGCATCCTCTGACACCCTCTTCTCCTTCTGTCCTTAATCTTTCGCAACATCAGGGACTTTCCCAATGGCTTGGCTTCTCATATCAGATGACCAAAATACTGGTGGCTTCAGCTTCAGCATCAGTCCCTCCAATGAGTATTCAGGGTTGATTTCCTTTCAGATTGACTGATTTGATCTTCTTGCCATCCAAGGGACTTTCAGGAGCCTTCTCCAACACCACAGTTTGAAGACATTGATTCTTTGTCGCTCTACCTTCTTTATGGTCCAGCTCTCACATCTATACACGATGTTGTAGGCACTGGCAAAAACCATGACTCTGCACATTTCTCTCCCTATGAGGAAATGTTGCTCATGCAGTTTGCCCTCTGCTAGATGTATGAGTATTTTTATGTCTCTACTGGAACTGTTGGGTGAAGAACATGAAGCAGGCACTCCAGCTCATTTACACTCTGGTCCATGACTGTCAGTTTAGTGTTTCTGAACCTGCTTTCTTTTAGGCTGGGATTTTTTTTCTCACAACCAAAGGAATACTAATCAACTATATTGAAACCAGCAAACAAAAAGACAATTAAAATTGTTCACCCTCAACTCTCTAATGAAGGTCATCTTTCTTGAGACATCGATCCATTAATTAGTCAGTATAATCCACTCATGTTTTTGAACATGGGATAACCTGTTGAGCAACAAGAAACCTAAGACTCTCATTAGCAGCTGTCTCCCCATCAAATTCTGGGTATCTTTAGTAGTTAGTACCATCCTTTCAAACTAGTCATTTATCTGAAAGTGGTAAGGTATAATCATGACAATTCTTAAAAGGTTTGTACTCTCACATTCTTTAAACACTACTGGAGTAAATGTAAATCTTCATCAAAATAAAGACTTGGTAACAACTCAGGTGGCGAAGGAAATGGCAACCCACTCCAGCATTCTTGCCTGGAGAATCCCACCGACAGAGGAGCCTGGTGGGCTGTTGTCTGTGGGGTCACACAGAGTCGAACATGACTAACGTGACTTAGCAGCAGCAGCAGCAGCAGCAGCAGAAGCAACTCAGGTATTGCAAATAACTACAGTAGAACTGTTAAGAATCTGAAGTGTGAGCTAGAATTATTAACAAAAGCACTTCTCATTATTTTAATATGAAATTTATTATAATCAATTACATACTCTCCTTAGATTAGACCAACTCTATCAGGATAGAATCTTGACCAAGATTCTTGGGTCAATTTCCATGAAAAACTAGGAGATTTTGTTTCGGATGCTAAGGAAAAAAAAAGGTAATTTTAAATAAAGAATTTGAGTACAAGCTAAATCCTCTATTTATTTCTTCCTCATGCTGTATGCCATTTGAGAACTTGTTTCACAGTTGTACTCTGGGACCCAGTATAATAAAGCAGTTTCCACCAAGAATATTCCCAATTACTGTTGTTACAGGACAGAGACATTTCAAAGTAAGATCTGGCATTTAAAAACATTCTACGTTGAAACTGGCATACACCAAACCAAGTCTAGTGGCTATGACTGACTTCAGCAGGGTGGGGATGTACTATTATCCCAGAAAGAAGTACCACAGAAGAGGTAACTTGAATATTTAATATAAAATATTTACATTTACCTTGATAGCAAGCCCCTGAAAATTAAATATCATCAAGTCATATGATATGATGTTTTATAGCCAACCTTATATTAAGCAGTCCTGAACATATATCAATGGTGAAAAGAGAAATCTGTATTAATTTTCAAGTGATAATGCTGGAATAGAAAACAAAGAAAAAATATGCTTGACTTTGTGATAAGTGTTATGTATCATTTTGGCAAATCCACTGAGTATTGCTAAAAATATATATTATGTAAATTTATAGAGCCACTATGGAGAACAGTATGCAGGTTCATTACAAAAGTAAACACAGAATTGCCATATGACCCCACTATCCCACTTCTGGGCATATACCCTGAGAAAACCATAATCAAAGACACATCCACTCCAATGTTCATCGCAGCACTGTTTACAACAGCCAGGACAGGGAAACAACCTGTGTGTCCATCAACAGATAAAGAAGACATGGTACACACGTACAGTGAACTCTTCTGTGTGTGTGTCTGTGTTAGTCGCTCAGTCGTGTCCATCTCTTTGCGACCCCATGGGCTGTAGCCCACCAGGCTCCTTTGTCCATGGGATTCTTCAGGCAAGAATACTGGAGTGGGTTGCCATTTCCTTCAGACATGACTGAGTGGCTGAACTCAACTGACCAGAAGAATGAAATGCAAGGCCAGAAGGGCAAAAATTCATTGACATGGTGAGTCCTAACTAAACTTGGCTTTAATACTTTAGCAGGGATGCCAGTCCAACTCTTTTGTACAGATGCTCTTAGAAACCCAGAGAAAAGTTGCTGGAGTCCAGCTCCAGCAGCCAGGGAATCAGTCTGAAGAGATGAGTGGTGTCGGTGGGGAATGATGCAGCCTCTGACTTGAGGCACGGGGCTAGCCTCTGACTCGAGGTGCAGGGCTACACGTTTATTTTAAGCGTCCGGTCTTCTTTTATACTTTGACAAAAACATTAGGTCAGAGGTTTGACATTTTCAGTTCCCCCTCACCCAGATTTACTGTCTCATTGTTGCTCTTCAAACAGAGTTCCTGCTTCAGTGATTCTCTCAGAATCGTGTTTACTTGTGATTACATTGTAACTCATGCTTATGTCTCGGCTGCATACCATATTCCTCAGTTTATTTCTTATCTTTCTAATTCCTGCTTGCCCCTAGTATCCTAAGTGATTACATTGTAACTCATGCTTAAGTCTGGGCTGCATACCACATTCCTCAGTTTATTTATCTTTCTAAATCCTGCTTGCCCCTAGTATCCTAAGCTCACTATCTCCTAAAAACGCTTCTAACTATTCTTAATTATTCCTAAACCCTAAACTCAGCAAACTTCCTTTGCCATAAACATTTCCCTCACAAACAGGTACCAGATAACAATCCTTCCCATGGCCTCAAGCTGCAGCCTATGTGCTCATCCTGGGACATTCTTTGCAAAAATCCTTGAACAAATGTCAATGGTTACTTTATAGATTACTTTCTGGGCACAACTATAGAAGGCTTTGTGCTTTCTCATGCTTCTCTCAAGAAAAATAAGCGCCTTAACATTCTTTCCAGCCGGCTCAACTGAAGAAAGGAAAGAACAAGTCAGAATCACAAAATGTAACTCCTCCATCCTGTGGATGCGGAATGAGGAGAGGGGGTTGGGGCCCGTACTCCATTTTGTCAGTAATGCCTAATGCGGCTCCCGACAAAAACTGTTGGCTAATGTTAAGTAAAATAGAAATGCCTGATTTTCCCTGGAAGAAAGTAAAGGAAGTAATAAAGAGGCTGAGGCAAGTAGGTTTGTTGGAATGGGTCTATTATGAGAGGTAAGAAAACCTCCTATTTGGTTATGTTCCACAGGAAGGCCCTGAAATCACACTGTTCATCAAAGCCATCAGCGTGTACTGATGAGAGGTGCATAGGATCACTAAGACAGTGGTGGTTCTCTCTAGGCAAAGGCTAACATAAGAAAAGTTGGCTCAGAACTGGGCTGGATATATCTATGAGATGACAGTGCCCTAAAATAGTAGAGGTGCCCTAAAATCCGGAAGCCATAGGGCAGCAATTACTGTGAAGACTGGCATGATCAAATAGACCACGATGGGAGCCTGACCCACAGAGAGTTGTGGGGGTGATTAATTGAACACTGAGACTCTAGGACAAAATAGATGGGTAGGTGACAAAGTTGCCAGTTGATACCTACATCCCATCCTCCCAAAAGCAAGAATTAAGACACAGGGGTCTGGATAGGTCTCCTCAATACAAAGTTTTCAGACCACTGCCAATTGAAAGACATTGACTGAACAGGTTGTGAGTTCCCTTGGGGGAGGTACCATGCAGCATAACAGAACATTATAGGCTGAAGAAAAGGGAAATGCCCACACATTTGAAGATCATCAGAATCTGAGTGTGAGTTGACATTGATAACCAAAGACCCAGAGTGTCATAACTGTCCCATTTTGAGAGTGGAGTCTTAAGCACAGCAGAAAATTAAAGGAATATTGACTAAAATCTAAATTACAAAGGCCCTGCTCTTTCCGTGGATTTACTCAATGGTTGCTTCCTCTGTCCCCAAACGTAAATCGGGACTTTACCTGGCAGTTAGAGGAAGAGTCACATGTGGTTCTTGGCTTGTAGTGTAAGAGCCATGACAGTGGAGAAGGTCAAGTCTCACTCCTTAAAAATGCCACCTCCTCTCCAGGTAAGACAGTAAATAAAAAGACAATGTCACTTTTTCAGAGGGGCGTTGGAGATTACTGCTGCACTCAAGATCTAAAGGTTGCAGAGGTGGTCCTTATCACATCTACATTTAATGTACTTGTCTGTCCTTACAGAAACTCAGATAGATTTGCAGTAAGACCATAGATTCCTAGAGACTTAACCATGTGGAAGCTCAAGCTGCCAGATGGAGCACCATCACTAGAACAGTTTAACAAGTTCTCAGATACATGGTATACAGCCATTGATTTGGAGAATGGGTACTTTTTCATTCTGATAATAAAAGAGGATAAGAAATTGTTCACATTCATACATAAAAGTAAAGAATATTCATTTAAAGTTTTGCTTCATGAATAGTTTAATTCTCTCTCCCCTCTGTTGTGCTTACTTGCTAAGTCACTTCAGTCCTGCCTGACTCTTTGTGACCTATGGTCTATAACTCGCCATGCTTCTCTGTCCATGGAATTCTCTAGGCAAGAGTACTGGAGTGGGTTGCCATGCCCTCTTCCAGGGGATCTTCTCAGGGATCTTCCCAACCCAGGGATCAAACTCATGTCCTTACATCTCCTGCATTGGCAGGCGGTTCTAGCACCACCTGGTCTAAACTGAACAGTCTGGCAATCTCATGGAATATCACTATGACTCATAACATCAGCAACATTATGCTGATTGTATAGTATGTGTAAGAGGATGATTCACTGGCCCTGGTAAGATGTGTTTCATATAATAAATGCTGGAGAGCGTATGGACAAAAGGAAACTCTCCTACTGTTGGTAAGAATGTAAATTTGTACAGCCACTATAGAGAAAAATGTGGAGGTTCATTAAAAAGCTAAAAATAGAACTACCATATGATCTAGCAATCCCACTCCTGGCACATATTTAGAGAAAATAATAATTTGAAGAGATGCATGCACCCCCATGTTCACTGCAATACTATTTATAATAGCCAAGGCATAGAAGCAACATAAATGTCCATTAACAGGTGAATGGATAGAGAAAATTTGGTATAAGTATACAATGGAATATTGCTAAGTCACTTCAATCATGTCCGACTCTGTGCGACCCCATAGACGGCAGCCTACCAGGCTCCCTCGTCCTTGGGATTCTCCAGGCAAGAACACTGGAGTGGGTTGCCATTTCCTTCTCCAATGCATGAAAGTGAAAAGTGAAAGTGAAGTCGCTCAGTCGTGTCCGACTCTGTGTGACCCCATGGACTGCAGCCCACCAGGCTCTGCTGTCCATGGGATTTTCCAGGCAAGAGTACTGGAGTGGGGTGCCATTGCCTTCTCCAACAATGGAATATTACTCAGCCATAAAAAAGTGAAATAATGCCATTTCAGCAACATGGATGGGCCTAGAGAATAACATAATAAAGTCAGTCAGACAAACACAAATATCATATGATATCATTTATATGTGAAATGTAAAAAATGATAAAAATTAACTTATTTACAAAACAGAAACAGACTCACAGACTTCAAAAACAAACTTACGGTTACCAAAGGAGAAACATGGAGGGAAGGAGTAGCCTAGGAGTTTTAGATTAACATATACATACCACCATATATAAAAAAAGATAATCAATGAGGACCTCATATGTAGCACAAGAAACTCTACTCAATATTCTATAGTAACCTATATGGGAAAAGTCTGAAAAAAAGAATAGATATATGTATATGTATAGCAGAATTAGTTTCTAGTACACCTGAAACTAACACAACATTGCAAATTAACTATTTGCCAATATAAAATAAAATATTAAATTAAAAAAGACATGTGTTTATATGATAGGTAGTAAATTCTACAAAGATTCAGGAATCAACAACTCAGTGGTATTATCACGGTCCAGTGTTCAGGTGTGTATTAAGAACCATCCCCAACGTAAAAGGCAAACTGATGCATTTGGTATTCTTTACCACAAAGAAGGAAGCACAGCACTTGGTGGGCCTCTTATGGATCTGTGGAAATATAGTCTGTGTCCGGAATGTTGCTGTGGCCCGTATACCAGATGACATGGACAAAGGCCCAAAAGAGAGACGGTTCCCTGTCGCTGCAGTTGATCTCAAGGCCTCAATTCTCACAATTAACCATCATCTTGGCAAGGAGCTACAGTTCACTTCACTAACCTATATTTCTCCCTCAACAAGTGAGGCCTCTGAGTACATATGTACTGTGTCCATGATTTTCACTATTTGCTCCCAGCCAATGAGTTAACATAGAAAGACAAATTTCTACAAAATGCAAGACTCATCTCACTGGTGATGTTGGCTCAAGGACTCTATATTTCCATCCTGGCCAAAACTTTCATAAAGCTATGCCGCAATTGGGGATACTCCTATGTATCTTCCTTCCTTCCTTTTCTCCATTGCAGTGGTCATAGCTCCTCTTGCTCTGATAGGTTACCCTGCCCGCTCCAGCTTCCTCCATTTTTCTCCTCATAAGTAATTTTTCCTCAATAAATCTCTTGCACTTCTCTGTTTTATCACTGCTTCTCTGAGGACCTGAACTAATATTCATTCCAATAGGCAGGAAACTGAGATTATTCCCAAAATTCATGCACTAGGTAGTCATAGTCTTCCTGGACTAGTGATTTTTTAAAAATATACTTTATAATTATAACAAGTAGACTTTTTCTCTGGGCATTCACATGGTAAAAAATTGATGGATGCTATCCATTTCCTGAGAAGCCAGTTTCAAAGTTTCTCTCTGATGACAAATCAGTTGTTGTTGTTTTCATATTTACACCCATAACCAAGATTGAGATTTTATATTCTTTCATCTTATTATGCATATACACGTACAATCCTTAGTTTTGTATAAGCTTAAATATACCTTAATATTCCCAAGTTTGGAGGAGAGAATGAATTTAAAACAGAAATCTGAGCATGCATGTATAATTCAAAGCTCCCTAGGATCTACCCACTTCCATGAAAAATGCCACTTTAATGGTACTATCTCAAATTTCAATGAGTTATTGATTTCGGAGTCTTTCTTTCCAGGAGTCACTGTTCTTCCAGCATTACAAATGTGTGATATATTGTGCATGGTGCAAACACTGGGCAATAAATGGAGAAGGAGGGAGGATCTTTCCTGTGGAAGTTGTTTTGTCTTTGTTACTATTTGCTTCTCTTCATTAGTAGGCAAGGACCTGAACCTGTGTATGAGGCCACTCCACCAGGCTAAAGCTGGGAGGCTCAAACTAAAAAGGTCTGTTCATGATAAGGCTAATGTCATGCCTTATCACATAATAAAGGACACAACATTTCTATTCCTGCCTGAACAGAACTCTTTTCCAGATTAGATTTTAGTATTATTATCATTTTTTTTTTAATTCAGATCTTCAAGTTAGTTTAGATAGTTTACTCTCAAAGTGAAGTGAAGTGAAAGTTGCTCAGTCATGTCTGACTCTTTGCAACCCTATGGACTATACAATCCATGGGATTCTCCAGGCCAGAATACTGGAGTGGGTAGACTGTCCCTTCTCCAGGAGATCTTTCCAGCCCTGGGATTGAACTGGGGTCTCCTGGTCTCCTGCATTGGATTCTTTACCAACTGAGCTATCAGGGAAGTCGTAGATATCCTCATTTTCTGCTTCTAGATCCCACCTGAACTTTCATTTGAAAAAGAAAAAAAAAATCAAATTCTTGAACTGCATGAGGCAGAATAGTCTCTCAAAAATGTCTATACTTTAATCCTAGAATCTCATGACTATGTTGTGCTAGATGGGAAAGGAATTTTCAGGTACAATTACAGTTATAAATTTTAAAATAGAGAGATTATCCAGGATTCTCTTTATAGGCCCAATCTAATCAAATGAACCTTTTAAAGGAGAAACTGTCCTGTACAAGGACCAGAGAGAGGCCACTAGGAGAAACAGAGACCTACAACTTCGAAGTCCTAGAATTTCAAAACTGGACTTGGCCAACAATTCAAGAGGCTCCTGATGAGAACCCAGTCACATATCATCTTGATTTTAATCTTATTGAACCAGGAGGAGAATAGATTATGACCTATAAATTTATATTGTTTTAAATTAAATTTGTAATAAATGTTGCCACAGCAATAGAAAACTAATACGTGAACTATCCATACTCACTTTTTTTGCCCACCTCAGGCAAATTTGGGATAGCTCAGTTGGTTAAGGATCTGTCTGCAGTCCAGGAGACGTGGTTCAATTTCTGGGTCGAGAAGATCCACTGGAGAAGGGATTGGCTACCCGCTCCAGTATTCTTGGGCTTCCCTTGTGGCTCAGCTGGTGAAGAAGCTGCCTGCAATGTGGGGGACCTGGGTTCGATCCCTGGGTTGTGAAGATCCCCAGGAGAAGGGAAAGGCTACCCACTCCAGTATTCTGGCCTGCAGAATTCCATGGACTATATAGTCCATGGGGTTGCAAAGAGTCAGACACACCTGAGCAACTTTCACTTTCAGTGGCTCATATGGTAAAGACTCTGCCTGCATTGCAGGAGACCAAGATTTGATATCTGGGTTGAGAAGATTCCCTGGAGAAGGGAATGGCTACCCACTCCAATGTTCTTGCCTAGGGAATTCCATGGATAAAGGAGCTTGATGGCGTCCTTTATCCATGGGTTTGCAAAGAACTGGACGTGACTGAGCAACTAACACACTGTCAGGCAAATTTAACCATCTACTACTCCATGTGTTCTGTGTATTCATGCACTTAATAATTTATTAAACTTTGTAACTTAAAAACAATCTCCATCTTTATTCCTAACTAATCTGTGAGATTCTCAAGGGTCTAATTTATCTTTAAATTTATGGTGTCTACTAGAGTAGCTCAACTTCTGAAACAAATAAGGTGTAAAATATTTAGAACTGACACAGGTCATACAGTATTTCACCCACTTATAAGTGTTTTAAATACAACATAAGTGATCAAAACTTAACTGATTTCCTTATTTACTTGTTGTAACATATTCTGCCTCAACTGTAAGTGAGTTAGTGAAATATTGTTAAGACAAATGATATTGGCTTTTCCATATAAACTGCAAAGTGCAAAGAAAACCTTTTGTAGAAATCTATCTATATATTTCTTAGGAAAAATACCTTAGATACTGATTTCTAAAATGTTTTTATACCTATTTCTCTTTTTGAAATGGTGAAAAAGGGTTTTTCTATAGATACTCATATTTTATATTCAAACACAGTTTTCAAAAATATCAGTTCTTTGGTTATTTAATCATAAAGAGCATTTCACAGTGGCTTTCATATCTAGTAATGTGATTATATTGTACAGAGTAGATATCATCATTAATCTTTGCTGAGATCCCAAAACAAATCAGAACTTCCATCTTGCACTCTCAATACACTTGCAAAGACCATATTTTCCATCAGCTTTTCCTCAACTTTCTACACCTGATTTGATGTCTGGATTTTGTTAATGTGTATAATATACTTAGCTTAGATAATACAATTCCTATGACAGTTATTTATATATAATGCATAGCTCCATGCTTCATAAGATCAAACTACTCAATAAATAATAGTAAATCTGTGGTTTCTAGAGCTTACTGTAAGTAAATTTTCATGTGATTCTTCTATAGAGAAATTATATTCTGGATGTTAGACTCAGGAAAAAGCATATGTAATTATCTGAAAGCATGTTTGACTTGTGTCCCCCTTATTTATTTTGATGTAATAAATTATCTCAGAAGATGACTTAAAACAATCATCTTCCTAATCTGATTTTCCTATTTGTGGGATAGGGATTCTGGCAGGTGAGTGGTTTTCCAGTCCTATGTGATGTCAACAGGAGTTGCTTGGTGGGTTTTAGCTATAGGCTAGTCCAGTGGATATAGCACGGCTTGACTCATGTGTCTGCTACTTTGGCAGGGATCTGATTGGAATCTGGCCTCAGATGGTACTGTTGACTTGGGTGCCTATAGCTTTCAGCATGCTGGTCATAAGTAATCAGATTTCTTATATTGTAACTCTGGATAACAAGGGTGAAATTTTTAGCAAAGGAGAAAGTGCCTGGCCTTTTGAAAACTGATATTGACATTCTCATCCTGTACTTCAATCACTTGCATTATTACAAGTTCACTCAAATACAAAATGAAGAATTACTTCATGGGAAGAGCACCAAAATTTTGTAACCATAGTCAAAAACTCATGTAATTACAGCTTACTGTTAATATTACTTACATCACTCTATTACTTAATTACTATCACTAATAAAAACAGTATTTCAAGTAAACCAGAAACTGTGTAACATCTGTGATGTGTAGGAAAAAAGTAAAGTGGAACTTCCTGTAACCACTTCAGGCGTTTAAATTGGATCTGTCTAAAGTCATAATCGAATGACATTGTGATGTATTCATATATATCATCATATAACCTTTTATGTTAGATTTTCTTTCAAAATAAACTAATGAAATAGACAGAATTGAATTATCTCTATAAATAATGTTCTTTTCCCATCTGGATTGTGAGTCAGTTGGACATTATATGAACAATTCATATTACAAGTGAAAGGAGAAATTTTTATAACACTCTAAGTCTCTTAATCTTCACCTTAAGGGGAAAAGTAACAATTAATTGCCATGGCACATGATTGGATCCCACAAACGTAAGTCACTCTGCTTTTTGGAGAAAAATATAATTGACAACATTTCATCATAACATAAATTTCAAAATAGTAGAATGAATAATGTAACATCATGTAAGTCGCTCAGTCATGTCCGACTCTCTGTGACCCCATGGACTGCAGCCTGCCAGGCTCCTCTGTCCATGGGATTTTCCAGGCAAGAATACTGGAGCGGGCTGCCATGGCACCGGTGATTTCCAAGGCAGTCGTTACGTGTATAGTATATTTGGCAGTTCTGAGTAGGACTTTTACATTCTATCACTTTCTAAACACTTTAGAGTCTCTGCTTTAAATTAGTCAGATTTTAGATTATGTAGATTTTCCAGACAGTACTTATCCTTGTCAATAGAAAATAAATTGTGCATTATGGTAATGAAGAAAGAGGGAAGGAATTAATAGTCTCCAAAAGCATGGTACTTTATTACTACAAACTTAATCCTGGTTAGCTCCATCCTGAAACACAGAATAAAACAACTAAACAGACACAGACACAGGAGGGTATTGATCACCATACACGTAAAATGAGCTAACATTTAATAATTTCAAGTCCACAATCTGAATAGCACCAAGAAAAATTCAGGTGAAATATGGAAATAGCTTATATTTTTGTTCCCTGAAATTTTCTCTGAGATAGTAATTTTATGTTGCCACACACAACATAAATATAGAATTTGTGGTATACAACTATGGGTGGAGGTTTGTAATACTGTACAGCAGGTGGTAACCAAAACCATCTCCAAGCAAAAGAAATGCAAAAGGGCAAAATGGTTATTGAGGAGGCCTTAGAAATAGCTGAGAAAAGAAGAGAAGTGAAACACGAAGGAGAAAAGAATAGATATACCCATCTGAATGGAAAATTCCAAAGAATAGCAAGGAGAGGTAAGAAAGTCTTCTTCAGTGAACAAAGCAAAGAAATAGAGAAAACAATAGAATGAGAAAGACTAGAGATGTCTTTAAGAAAATTAGAGCTACCAAGGGAATATATCATGTAGAGATGGGCTCATAAGGACAGAAACGGTAAGGATATACCAGAAGCAGAAGAGATTAAGAATAAGTGGCAAGAATACACAGAACAATAAAAACAAGATCTCAATGACTTAGATACCATGATGGTGGATCACTCACTTGGCACCAGACATCCTGGAGAGCAGAAGTAATGGAGCTCCAGCTAAGCTCTTTCAAATCCTAAACGATGATGCTGTTAAAGTGCTGCACTCAATATGCTCGCAAATTTGAAAAACTCAACAGTTGCCATAGAACTGGAAAAGGTCAGTTTTCATTCCAATCCCAAAGGAGGGCAATGCCAAAGAATGTTCAAACTAAAACACAACAGCACTCATTTCACATGCTAACAAGGTAATGCTCAAAATCCTTCAAGCTAGGCTTCAATATTACATGAACCAAGAACTTCCAGATGTACAATCTAGATTTAGAAAGGGCAGAGGAACCAGAGATCAAATTACCTACATTCATTGGATCATCGAAAAAGCAAGATAATTTCAGAAAAACACCCACTTCTGCTTAATTGACTACACTAAAGCCTTTGACTGTGTAGATCACAACAAACTTTGGAAAATTCTTAAAGAGGTGGAAATACCAGACCACCTTACCTGCCTCCTGACAAACCTATATGCAGGCCAAGAAGCAACAGAATTGGACGTGGAACAATGGACTGGTTCAAAATAGGAAAAGGAGTACATCCGGGATGTATATTGTCACCTTGCTTATTTAATTTCTATGCAGAATACATCATGTGAAATGCCTGACTGGATGAAGCACAAGCTGGAATCAAGATTGCCAGGAGAAATATCAATAACCTCAGATATGCAGATGATAATACCATAATGGCAGAAATCAAAGAAGAACTAAAGAGCCTCTTGATGAAGGTGAAAGAGGAGAGTGAAAAAGCTGGCTTAAAACTCAACATTCAAAAATCGAAGATCATGGCATCCAGTCCCATCACTTCATGGAAAATATATGAGAAAACAATGGAAACAGTGAGAGGTTTTATTTTCCTGGGCTCCAAAATCACTGTGGGTGTTGACTGCAGCCATGAACTTAAAGACACTTGCTCCTTGGAAGAAAAGACATGACAAACCTAGAGAGCATGTTAAAAATCAGGGTCATTACTTTGCTGACAAAAGTCTGTATCGTCAAAGCTATCATTTTTCCAGTAGTCATGTACAGATGTGAGACTTGGACCCATGTACAGATGTGAGACTTGGACC